>NC_081414.1:230580732-230760732 GCF_030272615.1 Cryptomeria japonica | reverse complement strand
ACACTTAAGTCTAAAATGCAACTAAGCAATGCAAGATGGGTCCCGACTGTTAGGCCATGTTAGGTACCCATGTACAAATGCAAATGCATGCAAACCAATGCAATCTCTCATAAAGTGGTGAAAGAGAGAAAAACCCAATGGGAAAAAGCCATCCCCCAAAAAAGAGAGATGAAAAACATATACATAGAACTCTCATAGAAGTATGTGAGGAACAAAACCCCATGTGAGGAAAAAGTCCCCCCCATATGAGAGAAGAAGAGAAGCTAGGCAGCCCCCCCCTCAATGTAGAATCTCCACCAATGGTAGAAGCTCGAATATGTATGAAGAAACTACTCCATGAATGTCGAACAACGTTCCTCCCATTGGGAAGAAATAAAACCAAAGGTGTATCCATGAAGTCTTTCCAATCATGAAGGGAAGATGTAGCAAAAAAACTCATGATGAATGGAATCTCTGAAAATTTCTCAAGTGTCCCCATGTCAATGATGAAATATACCCCCTCCAAAGGTGGTAAACTACTCCACACTACTGAAAAAGGCACTCCAAGATCTAGTGGAGATGAATGTAGAACAATATCCAAAGACTCACATGTCTCCTCAAAAGATAAAGATACCTCCTCCAAGTGTTGTACAAAAGTATCCACAATCATGTCTATCTCGAAAGAATGATCATGTAGAGAATGCACAAGAGGGTCAGAGAGTTCCCTCGCAATAATCAAAGAAGGATCATCTCCACCAAAGAGAAGATGAATGTCATCAATGATGTCTCCCAAATCTGCAATGTCTGTCAAGTAGTCATCCCAATGAACTGAAGCTGGAAGACAAGGAATATCGTGTTGCATTGAATCACAAGAAGGCAAAACTATCACACTAGCTAGATCATCAAGTGCAATAGGTGATGTGATATCAATAGGAGGAGATGAAATGCAAGGCTCAATAACGAGGTCACATGTGAGAATCCCCAAGTTCAAGTACCCGAAGTTCTCCTCAAAATCTGAATCATCAACATAGGAAGAATCAACCACATCAATAGGACCAAAATATGAAAAGGAGTACAACCGAGATGCATGATCAACCACCCCAGTTGCAATGATAGATCTACTCTCCAAGTCTCTAATGATAACTTAATCAGGTGTGAACTCCATAGTTTTCCTTGTTACCCCATGTGTGATTTGATAGATGGAAAGAAGATTGTTTGTCAAAAGGGGTACACACAACACACCATTGAAGGAGTTATCCCCAATGGCAATAGATCCTTTCCCAATCACATCCATGTATGTATGATTTCCCATCAAAATCTGTTGCATGCGGCAAGGCTCAAATGAAGAGAACATAGACTGTGAAGATGACATATGATGAGAAGCCCCTGAATCTAGAAGCCATCTCCCTAAATCATGACTTGTAGTAGCACAAAGAGCTTGTCCCTTTCCTTTATCTATCCCAAAAGAGTGATCCTTTCCTTTATCCTTTTCCTTGGAAGCCAAAGTAGACATTCTAGAAGGTAGGTTGATTTTGTTCTTCTCAAGAAGATTCTTCAACTCATCAATATCCTTCTTGTAACAATGATGCTCATCATGTCTTGACTTCTTGCAATATGCACAAAAAATATTGTCCTTATATGATTTCCTCTTAGGTGAGTCACCTTGTTGTGGAGAGGATGATTGTGATCCATCTTGTTGTGGTTTAGACTTAGGTTGCTTTTGATTTTGGCCTTTTCCTTGATTGCTTTGATTCTCCTTATTAGCCACCAAAGCTTGTGACTTTGAAGATTTGAGAATCCCCATCTTGGTCAACTTAGATTGCTCAAGTATCAACATCTTAGTGAATGCATCAAATGAGGGAGAAGTGTATGAGGAACCTTGATTTCACCTATGGGTGTGAAAGCTAGATACAAAGGTTGCATACTCTGAAGGAAGCTTGTCCAACAAGTTATAAACCAATTGAGCATCCTTTTTGTCAATTCCATAATCCTTTAGCTTTGCTCTTAGCTCAATAGCTTTTGTGACATAATCTTGGATTGTATCAAAACCCTTGGGATCTAAAGTTGTGAGTTCACTAGCAAGCTTGTAGCCCTTAATCTCATCAACTTGACAATACAATTTCTCAAAAATAGCCCAAGCCTCTTTAATTGTAGTACACTTATCAATGTGGAAAATGAGGTCATCTGATACATACTTTCTAAGAGTTCCAAGTGCCATAGAATTTTTAGTGAGCCATTCAATTTGAGCATTAGGATCAGCCTTAGGATCAGGTGGTGTTGTAATAGTTCCATTTACACAATGAATGAGTCATTTTTCCATTAGTGTACTCCATGCCTTTATCTTCCATGAAGCATAATTATGAGGAGTTAAAAGTGGAAATTTAGGAGAACCCATAGCACCAAAATGAAAAAACACAAGATAGAGAGAGGAACAACCACACAAGACACCCCCCCAAATACTCAATCAAGAAACCCCCCCCAAATGGTGATTTGGCACTTTATACTTAGTGCGTATACAATGGGCCACTTGCAAAACAAAGCAAGGTGAACTTCTGATTTCAATCTTAAAACTTCCTCAAATAGGCTATAAGAGACTTCAACAAATACTACTAGTGATCTAAATTGAGATCCAAGCAAAATACAAGTACCAAATAGGCCAAAAATGACCAAATATTGAAAGTAAAATTTCTACTCAAAATCACTGCAAACAAATAGAATATTATGAAATTAGACAATAAATTATGCACTTTCAAAAAAAATGGCACCTGAAAAGGAGGTCGTATGACCCCAAACGAAGCCTCTAAAGTTGCAAAATCGGGGATTAGACAGGTATAGTCATGAAGATCTACAAATTCTGAAAAATATGTCCATCAAAATTAGAAAATTCCTCCACCATTGCAAAGAGCACAAAATTCTATCCCATTTCAAAAAACATTACACCAAAAAAGGAGCAAAAATAAGCAAGATATGACCTTCCAAAGTTGAATTGCAAAACTGAAAAGCTCAATGAGAGGGGGGTAAAAAAATTTCAAAATATTGTTGATGCAGCGCTAATGTCAGCAATTCATGAGCTTAAAATTGATGATCGTATGATCATTTCTCCCCCTGCATAACCTGTCTATATGATGACATCATCATCCACGTGGCATAGTGCGAAGGGTTCCGTACGGTATGGACGAGATGATGTGGCATTACGCAAACCGTATGGAAGCTAATGTGGCCTGCCTGCGTATCTTATTGACAAGGCAGGCTTATGTCAAGTTGTCTGCGTAGTTAATGGAAGTTGATCACATGGCACAGGATGGTCGTCGGAAAGCTAGAGTCGATGGGGTCAGGGACAGAGTAGCGGCGACGGCAGTGAGTGGCAGTGGCATCGGTGGGTACAGGGGCCATTGGCAAGAGCAGGGGTGGAGATCAGCGGGAGCCGGAGCTGAGCATGGTCTAGCGGGAGGTCCGAACGGCAATGTGGTCCAGTCAGAAGCCAAGAGAGGTGGTCGTGACGTGGCCGAATAACACAGCCAACAGGGGTCGGAAGTCAACAGTCAGACCGAGAGCTGGAACTGGTCGGGGACCTAGGATCGAGGGCGACAAACAACCAGCCAACGAAGGACTGGATGACAGGCGGTTGCAAGGTGTCGGTCGGGGTTGCAAAGTAGACCGAAGGTAGCGGTGGCACCAAGTGGCAGTCAGGAGGACCATGACACGGCCAATGAACAGGTGGCAGGTACACGACCTTGCAAAAACTTCAGAGTATGGATCCAACGAGGGGTATTGTACCCCCCGAAAATAATAATATTTTTTGGATTTTTTTTTCAGTCTATTTGAAAAAACTGCGAATAATAAAAAATGAATATTAAAAAATTCGCAAAAAAATAATTTATTTTTTTTAATATTTTTTTGAAAAAATATGTACCATCTAGCCTAATAGGCTAAATTTTTCCTCCAAAATCGACTTTCTCCAAAATAGGTCGAGTTTATACTCAAACTTTATGGAAACAGCCTCCCGGACGCAACTGTGATGTCCAAATCGTTGTACGACGCACTCAAAAATATCACCTTCCCAGATCCGAAAATTGAAGCCTCCAAAATGACTAATCAAAGAAGCCCTCTAGGCTCTAATACCATGTGAGATTTTGCCAAGATCAAGAGCTCAATGAAAAGTACAATAGAGAGACAAAATATTGATAGGAATAAACTGTATTCTATCAAGATGAAAATACTGATCAACTGGATCATCAAGTGTTACATACAATGAATACGAGTCTGCTTATATAGGCAAGGCTATGTGGATATGTGAGCACACAAACATGACATGTGGCTCAATAAGAAACAAGGGTAGGTAGAAAATAGGTGTGGTAGGTAGGAGAAACAATATAATATTTCACATGAGGTGGATCACCCACCGAATGTGGAATGTAACAACAAGATAAGACCACAAAAGGTGGAAATTCTCCTACACACACTATCCCAATGTGGCACAAACACCCAAGTGTCTCATACCCAAACTACTATGATATGCATGTACCTAAGTAAACTTAAGTAAGGTCTAATAATATCCATCATGAATAATTATTTACACCAACAGAAAGGAAATAATTGTTTAATTGATAAACATTGGGTAAGTATCATGATAGTATATTTGAGATACATATATACTCAAGATCTTATGGTCTAATTACTAGTTACAAGATAATGCAAGAAGTTACTCATTAGTCCAATTGAGAATATTTGGTCGAATGGATTCTAGACAAAGAGTTATATGTTTGTAATTTACGTTCTTAAGAAGTCTTATGTATACTTTTGCATGGAATAAGGGTGTTATTAAACCCAAATTCTAGTTTGAAAATAGCAAAGAGGGAGTTTGATAGATAAGGGTACTTTAATGAAATTCATGTTTGGTTAAGATTGTTTTGGTGTCTTGACTTAGAGAGTTGAATTTTTTTAAACCCTAGAATGAGAGTAGTCTCCAAGTCAAGTAAGAGATGAGTGAATTTATGACTATTTTTTAAATTTAAAACTTTGGCTAAAGTTCCATATTTGTCACTATATGTGACTAGTTAGGTCACAAATGTCACCAGAACATAGATCTTCCATATTGGTCATACTTATTTAGAAGACGGTCTAAAGTAGTATGGTCAAAATGAGATATTTGGCACGCAACATTAGTACCCAGATGGATATACTCTTCGTGAAGGGTAGGTCCACTTCTATTAGGAAGGTGTGCAGGAGATTGTTGGTCTGTGGTCAGAGCAATAGCACTCTGATGATGGTCTCCCTCCTACAATTGACTAGTTGAGGCTTGCAAGGCAGATACAGGATTCCTAAGCGAGTAACTTTGGTAATTTTTGTTTATGCTATATAATGTATTAAATTTTCAATGCAATGAAAGGAAATGATTACCTTTCCATAAATTTTTATCTAGATATGTTTATGCATTCTATTAAATGATTGTTTGAAATAAAAAGTGATTTTTTATATGATTTACTACCTTTTTGGTTTTTAACTTGTGAAAAGTAAATTGATTTTATTTTTTTAGTGTTTAGTTCAGTGATCGTTACAAGTTATTTGTTTTACCACCCATTTTGAGAGTGTTGGTTTGGTGTTGACCTTGGTTTCGGTGACTATATATTTGGACATTTTGGATGGATTGGTTAGCGATGATGGGTTTCATGGTTTGTAAAAGGGATGATGGTAACTCAAGTGCATGAATGGCCACAAATCTAAATCCTTGTCCACTAGGACTAGCATCACTATTATTTTTCTTCACTTGTGACACATCAAAATCAACATGTAGTTTGGCACTTTGTTGGGAAAGCATTAGGAAATAATGATGGGGATCTTGGTTTAGCATTGCATTAAGAATCTTATTAAAGATATGATCAACCATGTGATCTTGGATTTCCTCTTATGTAGGAGGCTCATCATCATTAAATGTAGGTACATGATTCCTAAGGGGTCCTTAATTGAAAAGGTTGTTGGTATCCTAGTTATGCTCCATTTCTTTTCATGTTTGAGTTATTTGTCTAAGATTTTGGGCTCTAGTTTCAACCTATGACAAAAAGGGGTTTTTAATCTAAATAATTTTATGAAGAGATGACAATGCTGGGAAAAGATGATGGCTTGGACTATGAGAAAGATTAAGAGAAGTCAAAATTTGTCTCTAAGGTCCTAAGATTAGACTCCAATAGTGGAGATTAGAACTATGGTATATAGCCACAAATTGACAACTTAAGAGGGATGTCGCCCACCAGGAGATGACTTTCTCCAAGCTAAGATAATCCAACTTAAGAAAATAAATTGACCTCCTATCTAAAGATGATAGATCTAAGAAAAAGACCACATAGTGATGTCAAGGTTGATGCAAGATTAGGAGGACAAAGACAACTTTTGGTTTTGAAAGATTGATTTTGACAAGATTTTGGTACAATCAAGAATATGAGATGGAGGAATGACTAGAGAAGAAGTAGGAACTATTATGAAATTGATGCCAACTAAACAAAAACCCTATGAACCCGAGATGAAGAAAAATCACAGGAGTAGAGACCAAAAATGCAGCAAGATGCAACAAAAATGCATCTTCCTAAAGTAGAAACACAACAAGTGGAAAAAATGCAAGGATGCAACTGTGCAAAATAATGATAGATGTCCCAAAACTAAATCAATGCACCAAAATACTAGTCCACTACCTTAGGAAAATAAATCAATTCCATAAATTGTGAATCAGGGACCTTTCAAAATATGAAAAGAAAGATTGTCAAGGTGCCAACGTGGAAGGACAAGTTTTTTTCTTATCTAATATATGTCTAAACTAGTGCTAGCAAGACTAAAATGGACCTAGGAAATGTTGGGCTAAAACTAACAAGATACTAATCTGAATCACTGTTTAAACTAATGTTTTTTGTTAGTCAAAAATGGAGGATTATCTCTCAAATACGCAACAATACTCTACATAAACGTAGGAAGGTCTAGCAAAAATGTAGTTAAACCTAACAAGAATGCTAGAAAAACTTACAAAAATGCAGTGAAATTTCTTAGATATGCGGAATCTCTTAGAAATGTAGGTTTGGTGTCTACTTGCCTAAATTTATCTAAAATCCCAAAAATGTTGTATGAATCTAAGTTTGTTTGTGACAAATATGGCAAGAAAACACATTAAACAAGATAAAGAACTTGTCTTGGCTATTTTAGACTCTCTAAACTCTAAAAATGATAATATTAAAAGGGGCCCAAGTAAAATTGGATAAATGAGTCTCGTAACATATAAAGACACTCATAAGCAAGAACAACCTAAGGACAAAAAGGATGTCACTTTACCAGGCCCCAATGATAAAATATCTATCCAAAGTAGATAGCTGAAGGTACAATGGAATAGACCTAGTACCATAAGCTCAACTGACAATTGGCTCACCTCTCCTCTTACCCTAAACGGTTCAAAAGAAACCTTATAACATAAGGGATTGCTATCTTACTATTGAAGGTTCATGTGGAGTAACTTTAAGGTATGATCTGCATCCCTTCAACCAATCAAGTGATGTTGATAGATTGGCCTCTAAAACCACAATGGTTCATGGTGGGGGGAACTCCTAAGAACACCGACACTTAAAATTTTATAAATGTTGAGGCCTAGTAAGTGTTTGGAGCTTTTGCAATCAAACCTAAGCCCTCACCATATACATCTTGCATCACCATAGAACACATAGAAATGCCCACCAGGTATAATGCCTAGATTGGTCTCGAGCTTTCACTTTCATCCCTTTATATAGCCTATTGGAGATACATGCTCAACTTTGTACCCTAGGGTCCCTAAGTAGGCCCCTATTCTACTAAAAAGAAAGAGAGGTTGTAACATGTTTCTCTTGCACCCAAGTTCCACAAAGGCAAGGGAAGAGGATGTGCACATTACAACTAAGAATAACATAAATGTGCAAGTGCACCAAATATGAAAGAGAATCATTCATTAACCTTTAGGAAACAAAATGTTTTCTAATCTACAAAAACACACACACAAAAAGGCACCCACAAATATATATATGTGTGTGTGTGTGTGCGTGTGTGTGTAGTTTATATTTTAAATCTCGGGAAACCAAAATACAAGCTACACCACTTATTAGTCCAAAAGGTTAGCCTTAAAGAAAATCTAATCTAGAAAAAAAGGCTTTTAAAAAATGCAGCAATACCTAACAAAAATGAAGTTAGAGGCCACAAAATGCAAACATAGAAAACTGCAAACCTACAAAATAGATATCTACAAAAATACAACCAGATAATGCAAAAATGCAATAAAACTTTGTAAAAACATAACAAATCCTATAAAAAAAATGTAGGAATATTAGACAAAAATGTAGGGAGAGGAACGTGAGAGGAACCTACTAGAATCTACAAAACACAAAAAGCCTACAAAAATAGAAATGCAATAATACCCTACAAAAAATGAAAAACTCTTACAAAAACATGACAAGATCTATCAAAAATGCAAGTAAAATGTACAAAAACATAGAAACATAAATCTTCAAAAACCTGCAATCCAAAAACCCTGCAAAACAAATTTGCAACAATAACCTATAAAAATGCAAAAAGATCTAGTAAAAACATAGAAATGTGTGCAAAAATGTAGAAACTGAGAAAAAACATAGTTTCCAAAATAAAATGATTCTTGTTAATAGAAACACAAGAAAAAAGCACAAAAACTAAAGAACATGAATAGATACTGAGAGGGGGGGTGAATCAAAGTATTATAAAAAATTTCTAAATCAAGTGTGTAGATATTAAAAATACAATGCAAATGAGAACACACACACACACAATAATTAATCCACGACACAAAATTTACGAGGAAACCCCATAGTGGGGAAAAACCTCGATGAGAAATGTTGTTGGAGTCTACTGCTCCAATCCAGCCTCATAGTGAATGACTTATTACAATAGAGTTTAATGAGAATCAACCCAAAGGAGCACCAACCCCTAAATTTTGAGCACCAACTCAAGGAGCACCAACCCCCTAACAATTTAGAGAAACTACTCAAGGAGCACCTAACCCTATTCTGAGCACCCATTCAAAGAAATACAATAATAATTTACAATGCAATGATAAAACCTTGTTACAAATGTGTTTTGTAACACTTACAAATTTTTCACACCTTGAGAATGGATTTCTCTACCTGTTGATGTTCTTCCTATGTTTTATCTTCTTCCTCTATCTGATTGTCTTCTTCTCTCTGCCTCTACTTCACCTTGTTGAAAGTTCTTTATCTCTACTTCTCTTTGTTCACTCACTTTCTGCTTTTGTAGCTTCTTCTTTTCTCTTGGTGGCAACTCACTATTCTTCACAACGACTCACTGTAGTCTAGTTGAGATTTTTATTTCCACCTTTATCTCTATCTCAACAAACCAACAACCTCAATCAAATCACATTTATAGCCCCTTCTCAATCAACTCTACATCAGAGAATGGTTTCCCTCCAAATCTACATTTTAAAATTAATTCATTTTGTCTCTCAGAGATCTAGTCTATAGTAGATTGGATTTTCTATACACTCTTCTCAATCAGATAGTTGTCAATAATGAATGCATCCTCTTGGAATCCTTCTATTTTTAGACTATATCTCTGGGTATGGATTACTATATTTAGTAGTCCTTGGTCAACTTATGCCTTCTTGAACTTCTCAATGATCTGCAAAATGGACCACCATTAAATTCTCTCTCTTCCCTATTAAACTATTATGATTGGATGTACAAATTAATTCTTTTGGAGCAGTTAAGAAATCCATCTCTGCAAGAAAAACATCCCTTTCATGGATTTGGTCTGCATGCCTTTGTCATGATTTTCACCATCCATGTCATCTAGTATGCTTTAGTTATCCCATGTTAAACTCTCCACATGGAACTTTAGTCTATTGACATCCTTCTGTGTCATTAGTTCAACCTTGGTCAGTAGCCCATGGGGATCATTTATCTACCGGCACGCACTAGAAAGGATAAAACCATGTCAGTTGGTTGATTTCTGCAATTGGACCCATTTCATTAAGACTTGGCACCCATCTCAATGAAGCAAAATTCCTATCGCCATATCTTTCAAGGGGTCTTTGAACAAACTTTGGTGTCTTGTTGAAGAGCCAATCTATGTCAAAAAGAAAAGATGTTGGCAGGACATCTTCGTTGTCACAACAACATGGACACCTCATCGGCAACACGAAGAGTTCATTACACCAAAATGAAATGGTTTCAGTGTAACACAATAGGGCGACCAAAGGTGAAATAAGTCTTGTCGAAAGGTAAGGTTATGGCAAAAAAACCTTCTGAGATCCCAAGAGCATCTATATGCAAGAATACATGTCACAAGAGAAGATTGGAGACTAAACACAAAAAAGGCTCTGAAAAAAGAGATTATCATTCAGAGAGGGAATGAAAAATAAAGTTGCAATACAATCCTTATGAGAGGAGTATGAGAAACCCTAAAGATGAGCAACCCTAAAGAGATAAAGAGTATTTAATAATTAGAATAATTATTAAATATCTACGATATTATTAAATGCCCAAGTTTAGCTTAAGCATAGAGTATAATAGACTAATAATTAAATAAATAATTATTAGCTAATACAAGATAACTCTAACACCCCCCCTTAAGATGAACTTAGGGAGTCGCTAAAAACACTAAATGTAGGAAAGCAAAAAGAAACTACAAGAAGAAGGCAAATTTGGGTCCCGGCAACAAGGCCTGATGAGGTACCCAATCACAACCAAATCTCTATGAAACGAAGAAATAGAGAAAACCACATGGGAAAAAAACTATACTCCAAAAAGAGATGGGAAAAGCATGCAAAAATAAACATGAAGGAAGGAAGGCCTCAATGAGACCCCCCAAGGACAACTTCCTTCACCCCAATCATAGAGCACAACTAAAGATAGCACGGAGATGCAAAAGGTTTAGTGAAGATGTCAGCAACCTGCTCCTCTGTAGGAATGTACTCCAAGATGAGAAAGCAATCCTAAATCAACTATCTGATGAAATGCATGTAAAGCTCAATGTGTTTAGACCTTTGGTTCTCCACTAGGTTGCGAGAACGGTGAATGGCACTCTGATTGTCACACCAAAGAATAGTGGGACTATCAGGAGGGAACCCAAACTCAATCATCAACTGTCGAAGCCATAAAACCTCCTAACTAGCTAACACTGCTTCTTGGTACTCTGCCTCTATAGATGATAATGTAATAGAAGACTGCTTCTTGTAAGACCATGTGATAGGACCAAAACCAAGGCAAAAAACAAAGCCAGAAGTATACTTCCGATCTTGAGCATCACCAACCCAATCTGAGTTAGTGAAGCCAACAATGTGAGGGGATCCTAAAGTATAGTGAATGTCAAATTGTGTAGTGCCCCGAATGTACCTCAAAATACATTTGGTTACTTGTCAATGGCTCTCATGAAGATCATGGGAGAACTAAGAGACAAGACCAACCGCAAAAGAAAAATCTGGGCGGGTATGGGTCAGGTACAACAAACTGCCAACCAATTGCCTATATAAGGTAGAATCCACAGAAGGTGTAGAACAAGTGGTAGAAAAAATAACACCTGACTAAAATAGTGTGGGTGCAGGCTTGCAAGTAAGCATGTCAAATCTGTGAAGCATATCAAGAGCATGCTTCTACTGAAGTATGGAAATCCCATCAGAAGACTGAATAACCTGTAGGCCCAAAAAATAGTGTAGAAGGCCAAGATTTGTCATCTCAAACTTCTCCATCAAGGCTCCCTGAATATCTTGAATCAAGGAGGATGAGCTATCGGTAATGATAAGATCATCAACATAGAGCAAAAGAATAACTATATCATCCCCTTGACATTGAATGTAGACTGTAGGATCGGAATGACAACATGTAAAGAGTGTGGAAAGAAAGAAGGAGTCCATCTTCCAATACCAAGCCCGAGGAGCCTATTTGAGACCATATAATGAATGTTGAACTCTGCAAACCAAAGAGGAATCCTGCACAAATCCCTAAGGCCGCTCCATATAGATCTCCTCACGAAGGTCTCCATGCAAGAAAGCACTCTTCACATCCATCTGAAAAATTGTCCATCCCTGTGAAGCTGCCAAAGAAAGTACAAAGCGAATAGATTTCATCTTGGCGATAGGAGCAAAGGTCTCAGAGTAATCAATACCCTCCACCTGAGAAAACCCCTTCGCAACAAGACAAGCCTTATACTTATTAATAAAACCATCTGCAGCATACTTGGTACGATACACCCACTTGCACCAAACCAACTTTCTTCCCTTTGGAAGAGAACAAAGATCTCAAGTATGATTCTTCATCAAAGAAGAATACTCCTCATCCATGGCCCTATCCCACTCTCAGTGACCTATCACCTCTAAAAAATTTTGAGGATCATCCAAAATGGCATGGCTCAGAAGAATAGAACTAGATGTTTGTGCACGAGTACGACAAGTGTCAATAGGATCACCTGCCATAGAACCAGCAGCATCAACTGTAAACCGGACCCACTTGGGCAAAGGCTGAGCAACGTTTGGTGGTGGTGGTGGTGGTGGTGGTGGTGGTGGTGGTGGTGGTGGTGGTGGTGGTGAAGGTGGACCATCATCTGCATCATCCTCAAGGAAGAAGGAATTTTCAAAAGATGAAGAGGGAGGAGGAGGAAGTGAGGGAGAAGCTGCTAATGGAGAATCCATTTCAGGAAGGCACTAATCAAACTAGATATCCTGCCTAAACAGGACCTCTCTGGAATCAAGATCAAACAACATGTACGCCTTAACATCCTCACAATAGCCAACAAAAATGGGTGGTCATCTCTTCCTCTAAGCATCTAGAATAAACGCCCAAGCCCCGCTACCAAAAACTCAGAATGAAGAAACATTAGGCTTGACATGGGACCAAGCCTCCTCAAGATAAGGCATCTGATTATGAATATAGGTGGCACAATTAACTGCCTCAACCCAAAAGGTAGGCTGCATAAAATGTGACTAAACCATACAATTGGCCATCTCCCTTAGTGTTATGTTCTTTCTCTCAGCAACACCATTCTACTGAGGGGTGTGAGGAACTGATAACTGATGCTGCAAACCATGCTCTATGTAGAAATCTATAAAAGCCTAATTCACATATTCTCTCCCATTATCTCTGTGTATCCTCTTTATAGAAATACCAGACTGCTTCTCCATAAATGTCTTAAAGACTCGAAATGAATCAAAGACATCAGACTTGTATTTAAGAAAGTACACCCATATGCGTCATGAGAAGTCATCAATGAAAGTGAGCACATACTTGGACCCTGAAAAAGATGGAGTCAAAAATGACATAAGATCATTGTGGATCAAATCCAAGGGTGCCTTAGCACGGGTGGCTCTGCCTATAGGAAAAGGATCATGACGATGCTTGCCAAGTGAACAACCTTGACATACACCATTAGTACAAGATATCTGAGGGAGCCCAATAACAAGTGCCTATGTGCTCATCTGTTGTAAGTATCTGTAGTTGACATGGCCAAAACGCTCATGCCATAGTCTGCTCACTGAATTTGCATGTGCTATAAGAGAAATAATTGAACCATCTGGACTCTCAAAGCCATCAAACTGATATAACCAAGAACCAGGATCAACACTACCAGTAGCCACAACCAAATCAGGATCATGGAGCTCTCAAATAACCACATCATGTGGTGAGAACTCAACCGTTTTAGCCAGAATGACAAATCTCATAAACAAAGAGGAGGTTAGTAGAAATGTCAAGAACCAAAAGAACATCTTGAAAACCACCACCTGTCAACGAAACAGAACCTGAACCTGAAACTAAAAGTTGTGTTGAGTCACCAACTGCAATCTATAAAGTATTACTATGAGCAAGTGAGGTAACAAGCTGCGGTGAGTGTGTCATGTGATGAGAAGCCCCAGAATCAATAATCCAAGTGGATGCAGAAGGAATAGCTCATGCAGAAAGAGCATGTCCTTTCCCAGTAGAAGAGGAAGATGGAGGCTGAGTAGGTGAAATATGATGCTATTGCATGGCTGCCTCCAAGGCCTCTAATCATTTTCAACAACAAGAAAATGGATGACCTTCTTTGCCACAAAAACTGCAAAGTTCATCTGACTTCTTCTTAGTCTTGGAGGAAGACTCACCAGACTTAGAAGAGTTCTCCTATTTGGGATAGGACTTTGGTTTGTAATCAGACTTAGGTGGTGACTTGGAGGAACGCTCACTGCCAGCTGAATCCTTCTTAGGCTTTAGTTTATGCTTCTTCTTCTCTTTAGATGTCTGAGCAACCAATGCTTTTGGCTTTGATCCTATGAGAGTGTCCAATTGAGATAGGTGACCTTGCTCACAAGTCAAGCGATCACAAGACACATAAAAAGTAGGCATCGTGAAGCATGTACCCAATGCATCCATACTAGAATAAAAGGTGGAAGCAAATATCTGATAGGGACCTCAAAGCTTAGAGAGAATCAAGTAGATACACTCTAGGTCTATCTTATTTTTATCACAACTGTGAAGGATAGATCTGGTGGTTTTGAACTTGTTCAGAAAGTTCTCAATGTGAGGAAAAGATTCTAGTAACAAGGAAGAGAGCTTTGCCTCAATCAATAATGCTTTGAACTCATTAGCAGTGCCAAAGAGTGTTTCAAATTTGGACCACATAGCCTAAGGAGTGAGCAAACCATCAAGGTGAAAAAGCAAGTTGTCTAAAACATGTAAGGAGATGACACCCATAGCCTCATCCATCTTAATCCAATGTTGAAGAATCTCAAAAGGACACTGCAACAGTGGCTGATCCACATCCAAACAGGACCACAACCCCCTTGATCTGAGAAGCCTCGTCATACAAGCTTTCTAAAGATGATAGTTCTGGGATGTAAGAAGTTCAACTGAAGAAACTATCATGTGTACCTATATCTGAACTTGGACCTGCTCTTGATTTTTTTAATTAAGTGATCTTTCAGACTAGATAGAAGATGCAGAATGGTTTTTTTGTTTTTTTGAGTTTAGCTGTTCAGATTTTCTGAAGTAAGTTACAGAAAATAGAAAAAAATAACACCCCCCACAATATGTAAAATAAAAAACCAGTACAATCTGATAACTAGAAAAGAAGACAAGAGCAAAGAAAATGTGTCACACACTATCTTGTGTACCTGATGATTTTTTTGGAAACATTAACTCCAAATCTAAGAAGAGCTCTCCAAGACCTTTCCGACACCTATTCATTTTCCAAAAACGGAGTTCATTTGCCCAAGATATGGCTCCCAAAGTGCAGAAAAGAGCATTGACGTGGAAGGCAAAAAAATAGGTACTAGATGAAAAAATCAGCAAATGTCACCTCCAAATCTGAGTAGGGCTCGAAAAGAGCTTTCCAGCACCTATTCATTTTCAAAAATCCAACTTTGTTTTCCCAAGTTAGGACAAAAAAAACTCCCCCCTATCAAAAGGGCTTGCAAGAGCAAGCAAGAGGAGGAGAGGCAGCTCTTTGGTTGGGCGGTGGCGGAGCTTCGGGCGGTAGCGGAGCTTCGAGCGGCGGAGGAGGTCGAGCAGTGGTTGAGCAGCGTATAGAGGGTAGTAGCGGTCGAGCACAAGGCAGTGGGCGGTGATGGTCAGGCAATGAGAGGCCATCGGGCGGTGGCCGCTGGGTGCTGGGTGTTGGGCGACGGGCGCTGGGCTGGGAGCGGTTGCGGGGCAGTTTAACAAACCGTCGGCGAGAACCGCCAATAGCAGAGCTAGTCGCAACGGTTAATAAACTGCCAGTGGCTGGCAAAAGTGTTCACAGCCTGGACACACTGCAAAAAGGCCCAAAAAAA
The DNA here is from genome assembly GCF_030272615.1 of Cryptomeria japonica. NCBI lineage: Eukaryota > Viridiplantae > Streptophyta > Pinopsida > Cupressales > Cupressaceae > Cryptomeria > Cryptomeria japonica. The sequence continues at coordinate 230,744,966 of NC_081414.1, read as the reverse complement.
TGCTTTTTTTTATTTTTTGTTATTTTAGCCTCGGAAAACATGCCTACAAAGGGTAATCTCAAAAAAAATTCTAAATCTAAAGTTGTCCAAACTGGACAAATTTTATATGAAAATGGGGGGTTTGGGGTGTTCTAAGGTCAATGGTGAGGTCTTTTTGAGATCAAAATTCCTAGAAACAAAAAAAAGATACCCCAAATCCAAACTAAATACTCTGAAAAAGAATTGAAACCCTTGCCTCCAGAAAAAAAAAAAAAAAAAAAAAAAAAAAAAAAAACTTCTGAAAAGAAATCAAGAACAAGCAGCAGCAGATGTAATCTCTCATACCATGAAGAAGTTGAGAAAGTACAACTTCTAAGATCGCAAGAGCATCTGTACACAAGAATCCCTGTCACAAGAGAAGATTGGAGACTGAACACAAAAAAGGCTCTGAAAAAAGAGATTCTCATTCAGAGAGGGAATGAAAAATAAAGTTACAATACAATCCTTATGACGGGAGTATTAGAAACCCTAAAGATGAGCAACCCTAGAGAGATAAAGAGTATTTAATAATTAGAATAATTATTAAATATCTATAATATTATTAAATGCCTAAGTTTATCTTAAGCGTAGAGTATAATAGACTAATAATTATTAATTAGCTAATACAAGATAACTCTAACAGATTATCCACCTATCCTCCAAGATCTTGTATTGATGATGATTGCTCTCAATTATGAATCACTTTGCACAAGAGGTCATGAAAGAATGGAATGAGGTTGCTTGATGAGGTAAGCTACAATGCAAAGATGATGTATGATCCTAAAATGATTTTGACAGAATGTAAGCACTTTAATGGTTGCTTGATGTACAAATGAGAGGGAATAATCCTCTTTTATAGAAAACACCATGAGAGAAAAGAGTTTAGATTAAGAGGTTAATTTGTGAATGGTCAAGATCACATAGATGAAAGAGAATGCAAAGTGTAGGTAGAGAATAAGGGAGGAGATTAAGAGGTGGAAGAGTGGAGGATATGATTAAGTAGTGGGTTGACTTTTAGATTCAATGAATGTGAACATTGGAGAAAGACAAAGTGAATGAAGAGAAATTCGACACTTGTCATGTGCCTATGAATTTAGATTTAAAAAAGTTAGAGGGTTAAGATTTAAAGAGGAATAAATAATCTATTTAATTAATAGAAAAGGGGGTCAAATTAAATAAATAAAAATATTTATTTGATTTAGCAAAGAGGTGGTATTAAACAGATAATAAATATTTATTTAATTTAGATGGAAAACATTAATGAATTAATTAAATAAATAAAAATATTTATTTAACTTAAGAAAGGGGTGGGATTTCTCAAAGAGGTGCAATGGGTAGGCCGATAGTAAGATATAGTATGGTAATATATTGAAGGGGGGACATAAAAACTACATGAAATTTAATAGCTATGCTATGGTAAATGGTTTTAGAACAATATTTTATACAATGGAGGACAATCAAGTTTAGAGGTTGATGATTATTGATATATCTTGTTAATAGATGTGATACAATTCAAGCATAATGTTGCAAAAGAATGATTTTTATAGCACAAATCTTCTCTATGAAACATGAAAAGCTTTAACCCATTAGATTGGTAATGTATAATACATTTATAGGTGTTTTATAATATTTTTTTGTGATACATGTCATCTATCTTTAAAACCCAAAGAACAAAAGCAATATGTTGCCTTCATATTGTTGACTATAGTACAATGTGGTATCATGGATTTATACATATGCTTGAGTTATGATATTTCCTCTCTATAGTTGTTTTTTGTCATCGACTAGAATAGATTCTTGGAAAAGAGGAGTTTGTAACTATGATATTACTATTTGAACAATAACTGGGAGAGATGTGTGGGAGAAAGGAGTATTAGTATAATACAAAAAATTTGCTTCACAATGTATAAGCATAATTACCTTAAAATTTTGATTGTAGTGGTTTGAGCCCGTCTCCTTATAGTTGATTTTGGCGATTATGTAGAGCAGATCTTTGAAAAGGGGGAATTTGTAAAAGTGGAAGTGATGTGCCATAAATACTTAGGATAAATTTGAGGGAGACATAGTTGATAATTGCATATCTTGATTTTTCAAATGGAGAGTTGGTGTAAATGAGCTTCCTCTTTCTTCCTTATAATTGCATATGGATTATTCTTCATTTTGGAGTACCTCACGAAGGAGAATGTTGGTTGAATGTGCGGTTCATTTAATGACTTCACTCCAAATATGGTTGTGAATGTTAGCCCATGCCTCTCCACTTTGCCTATATCGACAATTGCTTTGTGTAGTGTTAGGCCTTGGGATTTGTATATGGTTGTATCCCATGCCATTGTGAGGGGTATTTGTCTATGATTGCCTAGAGATAAAAGGACTATCAATAAACTTTTGGGGTCATCTTGGTTCCATGGTGGCCCTCTATAAGTATCCATCCTTACATCAACATACATTGGGATATCAGGTGGTTTGGAACCAAGGCTATAAAGGATTTCAATTAATTTGCCTAGAGCTCCATTTATAAGGTTTGCTTGTGTCCATATGTTGGTTTTGATCATGACATGTTGACCTCTACAGAGGAGTACTTGTTTCTCAAGTTGTTCATCACTGGTTCCATTTTCTATTGCATTCTTGGTGCTTTTTGCAATACTTAATGCAATTGGATGGTTCAAAAAATTTAGCATTCTCTAGATGTGTAATTTGATCAAATCATTAGTAGCAGTCAGGTGCATTGAATTTTCAAACTATTCCTTTTCACTCAGGGTAAGTTGTTTGTTTGTCCGCGTCATCAAGAGTTTCCAATCTTCTTGCTTTGGTTCTGCATTGCATATGTTATGTAATATCTACTAAAAATGTGCTTGTGTTGTAGACTCACCTTGTTGTTGAAACATTGTTTATAATGTGACAACTATCGTAAATTGGTCCCACAACATTTTCACACTTGAATGCGATGTGTAGATAGGTTTGTCCATCATTGGTGGTAGTTGTGCGAGGTCACTAAGTTATTCTATATCGATTATTCTATGCAGGTCCATGGCCAAACTTTGCAACACCCAATACTTGAATGTCTTGTTCCAATATTAAACTTCCATCATGCAAGATTTTTATTGCATTCGAACTCAATAAATTAGCCATGGTTCGGGGATCTTTAGCAGGCCTACAAAAACTATATGCAACTATATTTATTCTTTCAATGAAAAAAAATTAGTTTCTATGACATTGCGAAAGTGCTAGTACATATAATTATTTGAATGGAGTATGAGTTTTAATGATGACCAATACATTTCTTTAACACCCAAAAATCATATGACTAGACATGTTGAATTAGATGTTACATAAATATTCTATTAACTATTTTTATGAAATTTAATGCATTTGGGGATTGATTGGACAATGACACCACAACAACTACATTTAAACAATAGCTAACTCTTGTATGAATTTACTAATTTGAAATGCATATCTCTCATTGCAATGTACAAATCAAGGACATACAAGCCTTTTGAATTGAGCAATATTTCATCTAAATTCAATATGGTAAAAGAGAGACAATATAGTGGAAGTACAATATATTTAAATCATGTTTTCTCTGGCTATATTGTTTAACTAAGTGTAGAACATTAAAGCTAACAATATCCTATAGAGTCAAATGGTATAAGAGTGAATTTATACATTGACACTCAAACATATATTTTAATGATTTTTTTTTACTATATTGCTTCAAGTGCTACTATTTATAAGCTTTATCTATTTGTTTTAAAAATGATGTAGCTCAACATTATATTTACAATAAGGATACACAAAAGTCACACCAAGTAAAATTTAGTAAAATTAGTAATATAATGAGTAATTTGTACAATAGCACTACAATCTGTATGTCGTATATGTCACATAATTATTCCAAAACCATGTTTCTTACAAAAAAAAATGTATTGTCTCGTATCTAAATTCACTATGATAAAACAGAAACAATATAGTGGAAGTACAATAAATAGTAGTTTCTTACCATTTACATTCACTAAGTAAATCATATAGTTTGTTATATTGTTCATTAATTCACTACTCTTGTTTTAACCGAGAAGTAGCTAATCTTTTCCATTTCATATTCTAATCATTGTTTGTTTGTTTTTTGCTATATTGTTTAATAAAGTGTTGTATATTAAAACCTAACAATATCCTATACAATGAAATCGTATAGGATATTATTTTCACATTTACACTCTAATATAAATTTGAATCATGATTTCTTTGGCTATATTGTTTAACTAAGTGTAGAACATTAAAGCTAACAATATCCTAAAGAATTAAATGGTATAAGAGTGAATTTATACATTGACATTCAAACACATATTTCAATGATGTCTTTTTTTTCTTTTTTTTTTGGGTATATTGCATCAAGTGTTACTATTTATAAGCTTTATCTATTTGTTTAAAAAGTGATGTAGTTGAACATTATATTCACAATGAGAATACACAAAACTCACACCAAGTAATACTTTGTAAAATTAGTATTATAATGAGTATTTTATACAATGACACTATGATTAGTATGTGGTAGATATCATTTAAGTATTCCAAAACCATGTAAAGTTCAAAGAATTGAACCTTAAGTAAATCAAAACCCTTATCTTACCTTAATAGTATTTATTACATTTGATAACCATCCTTAATAAATAAGTGAAACACAAAATTTAATGCAGTATAAAAAGTTCAAATAATTGAACCCTATGCCATACCAAACCCTTAACTAACCTTAATTGTATTTATTAATAAAGTTTTCAATTTTAAAGTGATATTTAGAAATGGTTAACTAATGTAGTTGAAGGTTTAACTCATTTTAACATTTGTTTAAGTTTGCCATAAAACTAGGTAAAAATTAATAAAATAAGTAATATTTTTTGAATGTTCATATTTTCTTTCAAATTTGTGAGAAAGAAATAAATGTAAATTATAACGTCACTAAATTAATTAGCTAACCTTTATATAATTCTCATTTTTTAAATTATTTATATTTTATATTACATGAATGTATAAATTTAAATACTTATCTTTAATAATATTATCAAACAATAAAATTAATATACAATATAATTTATTTTGTATAATATTTTATTTTTTTTGTCTTCTATTAATATATCGATTAGCTTCTAAATCATATTAATCAGAGATCCTTATCTATAAAAAAATGTTAACAAATGTTTAGTATTCATTTCAAATCTGTTGAGATCCTCTGTATCTCTAAACTTGGTTTTAAAATGGAAATATTCATTTCTTCCCTTTAAAGAAATAAACTACTCCCAGAAGACATTGAGGGAAAATTCTAAAAATATTCAAAAGTCGAAGATGGTATGGAGACCAAAAAGATTGAGGAATGAATCTCCATAGAATAATAATAAATTTAATTCATCTTCATGGCCCAACAAAATGGACTCAAGGGTGGATGAGGAAGAGACAAAATTTATAAAAAGACCAGGCAGTAAGAATGATCAAGAAAACAGATACTAAGATCCAAAATAAAGCAAAATTTGGCAAGAAAAGGATACAAGTAAGAAGGATAAGGAAGAAATGGAAAAATTAAAACCACAAGAAGAGGAAATTAACAACTAAGTGGTGGAAACAAAGAATGAGGAAATAGACTCAAAGGAATAAAATAAAGAATTTGATGAATTAAGAATTATACATCCTAGATGTGTAAACCAAATGACATAAAAGGTATTGGGAAAGGTTCGAAAAGGAAAATACAAAAATTCAAACAAATAGAAAAGAGAAGAGGAGGTAGTGAAGAAGGAATTACCGAGCAATACAAAAAAATTGAATACTAAGGGAGTTAAATCCTCGCTTGGGAAACAATTAGTATTTCTACATGGAACATCAGGGGCCTCAATGCCCCTAACAAATGATGCTTAATCAAGTGTCATCTGGATTGAATATCATCAAATATTGCATTACTTTAAGAAACCAAGCTTATTTCATGAAATATTGAAACTCTTGGAAGGGACATTTCAAAGAGGACAATGTTGTGGTTGGAGGAATGAAAATACTATGGAAATAATACGAATATTATGATTGGCCTAATTCATACTTGACATAACTGGATGGAATGCAGGGCACTAGATTTTAATACATCTTTTAATTTTTTGCTATATAATGTATATGGGCCCACAAAAATGGAGGAAAAGAAAACCATCTAGACAACCATTGGTAGTAGTATAAAATAGTTAGGAGATTTGCCATTTGTTTGAGTGGGTGACTTTTGTAGACACCTATTTTTGTGCACTTAATTAAATAGATATTTGATTTTTATTTTATTTTTTAACCATCATTCAACTATTAATTAAATAAGTAAGACGTATTTGTTTAATTAATTCATCTTATCCCATCTCTCATATTTAAATAAATATTTATTTATTTTCCTAAAATCCCCCACCCACTTGCATCTTCTAGAAAATGCAAGTTGCAAGATAACCCTCCTAATCATGTCTAAACCCCCTATCATTAGCCTAATCACCCTTTAATGGTTTTCACATTCCTAAACCAAAGTTAAACCCAAAACCCATCAACTCAAGCCTTTAATATCTTCCTTTAAAGTCTTCAAGCCTTTAATGGTTTCCTTTGAGAGTCTTCTAAAGCATTTAATGGCTTCCTTTAAAGTCTTCAATCCTTTAATGATTTCCTTCAAGAGTCTTCTTGAGCCTTTAATGACTTCCTTTAAAGTCTTCAAGCCTCTTAATGGCTTCCTTCTAGAGTCTTCTCAAGCCTTTAATGGCTTCCTTCAAAGTCCTCTTAAGCCTTTAATGTCTTCCTTCAAGTCTTCAAGCATTTAATTCTTTGTCTCCCTCTCCTTTCAAGTCTTCCCTTGTTGACACTTGTCTAAAAGATAGCACATGGATTGAAGATCAACACTTCCTCAATAAATCCTAATCCATGCTCATCCCAATCAATCTTTACCCTTCATTTGCCCATTTTCACTATAAATAGAGCTCATTCCTTCATTGTTGGAGGTCACAAGGATTATCTATAGGCATTGTTACTTTGCTTAAAATTTGAATGTTTTTGTAGGAAGGATTTGTTTTATCTTTTAGCTCTTCCAGTAGTTGGAATTTCTATTTGACATCTAATACTTCATTTACATACTCATTCAACACTTCACATAATCAACCATCTCCCATCCTTCGTTTGACATCCTTTTGTGCTAGTTCTCAAGATGAGGGCATACTTCATGTAGTAACGGGATCTTGGAGAGGAGGAGGAAAAGGAAGAGTCATGACATAGGGAGCATCATGAGGAAGTAATATTCATTTTATTTATTTCCTAACTAAATTCTTGTGCTAATCTTCTTTGATAATGCTTTGAATGGTTTTGTCTTCATGTAATGCTTATGGTTGAAAGCTCTTTACTGACATGAACTCGTATTGATTTTCCACTAATCTTCATTTTCATTGCAACACTAATACTAAACTATTAGAAAAGAGTGGAGGCCTTAACCGAATTACAAATAATATGGAGGACTTCAAAGATTTTATTAATAACATTCAAGGCACTAACTATCCTACAAACAATGACACATAAACATGGGCCAATCATAAATCTGGTTTTACGAATATTTTAGAAAGATTAGACAGGTTTATCATTTTCTCAAAATGGCTTGAGGAAGACTCAACAATGGAAACTTCAATCCTTCTCATCTCATCTTCAAATTACTTCCCAGTACAAATGAAGATAATAAAAGGAGATAAACCGATAAATTCATACTTCAAGTACCAAAATATATGGTAGAGAGATGGAAGTGTCACACCCGCAATATAAAAATGGTGGATCAAATGCAAAGAAAGAGGTACCTTGAGCTACATCTTTATGAAAAAAATACAATGCATAAAAATGAAGCTCAAGGACTAGAACAAGGAGGTTTTCAATAATATATTCAAGGAAGGAGAAAGAATTGAACAAGAAGGTTTTCAAAGATAGCAATAATTAAAGAATCAGCATAAAGAAATTCTAGCCAGGGAAGAGATCTACTAGCTTGACAAAGCAAGGAAAACATGCTTAAGGTAAAGAGACACCAATTCCACAAAAAATCATGCTCCTTCAAAATCTCGAAGACTGTATAATAGAATAGATGACATCAAAACAAACGATGGTGGAATCACCAAAGACAAGGAAACGGTTGAAAAACAAGTAGTGAAACATTTTGAAAAATTATTGGGATCGGAATTTGAAAAGGGATTAAAATAAAATGTAGGCATATTAGATGGGATAGAAAGAAGTATAATAGAGACAAATAATAATATGGTGAATGAGTAAATCATGATGGAAGAAGTACAAACAACTACCTTTCAACTCCATCCAGACAAAGCCCTTGGACTGGACGGATTCCCTACAAGTTTTTTATCTAATTGGAATAGATGTATGGAAAAATTTGAGGATTTTGGAAAAAAGAAAAAAAATTATGAAAGATTTAAACAAAATAATGATATCATTAATTTCAAAGAGGCAAACTTGCAACTCTTTTAATGATTTTTGTTTGATTTATTTATGCAACATAATACACAAAACACTAACTAAAGTTTTGGTGAGTAGACTAAGGAAGCTTCTTAACTCAATAATATTAGAAGAGAAAAATGGATTTTGTTTGAGCTATGAAATTATTGATAACATCATAGTGGTAAATGAGGTGGTTCATACAATGAATATTGAAAAAGTCAAAGTCATGATGATCAAACTAGACATCAACAAAGCATATGAAAAGGTAAAATGGAATTTTCTTCTTGAATTTATAAGGAGATTTGGCTTCAATTAAGCATGGATAAAATTGATAAGCTACTACATTTCTATAGTTAGATGCTCAATCAATGTTAATGGATTGGTTAGTAGTTTCTTCTCAGGTACCACTGGGTTAAGACAAGGAGACCACATCTCTCCATTCCTTTAATCATAATGGCAAAGGTAATGGGGAAGGCATTTAAATCAAAGTTGTGAAAGGGTATAAAAGTGGTACAAGGTTTAAACCCAATAACACATACTCAATTCGTTGATGACATAGTTCTATTTGGTGAAGCAAATTTGAAAGAGATGGAAGTAATAAAAGAGGCATTGAATGATTTCTCAATAATCTCAAGGCAAATGGTTAATGAATAAAATCAACAATATTCTTCTTTAATACTAAGAAATCAATCAAAACCAAATTACAAGAAGGCTTGGATTTGCAATTTCTTCTTTACTAGCCAAATGCTTGGTGCACCTCTCATTCTAGGGACATGTCACTCCCAGATTGAGAGAGAATGTTATAAAATGCATAAACAAAACTTATGCATGGAAGAATAAGTGGTTATCACTCACATGAAGGATTATGATGATTAAAAGCATACTCTCAGCAATCCCAATATATGTTATGTCTTATTTCATCACCCCTAAGACTGAAGCAACGTTGGAAATTGTCTCAAAAAAAAATTATGGGAAGGTGCTAAGGAAGATAAGAAGATACCATTGGTAAACTGGGATGTGGAATTCCTTCCAAAAGATATGGGTGGGGCAAGCCTAAGAATGATTAAAATGCAAAATTTATCTCTTGGTGCCAAGCTCTTATGGAAAATGTACCGAGACCCAGAGTGGCTTTGGTGCAAAATTTTCCAACAAAAGTATTTGGACTGCTCTAACATAAATATGATTTTGACCATTGCTAATTCTAAAGGAGGATTAGCTATATGGAAATTTATATGGGAGAGTAGGGCATTAATCAATGAACATCTTACATGGAGGATAAAAAATGGGAAATATGCAAACTTTTAGACAAATTCATGGAACGGTCATGGACCATTAGAGGAAATGGAGGAAGTTGAAGAGCATATTAATACACTTGAATGAAATTAATAGGAGCAAAGTGTTGGCATTGTATTGTCATTGATGTCAATCGGTATGGTCAACTGGTATGCAATCAAGTGAGTAAGGTATGTTACCAGTATGCAGACAGAGGTATTATCTACCAGTAAGCAAGCAAGGGACGAATGTGACCACCAGTATGCCAAGAGGTGTGTAGTCAACCGATAAGTATGTCAACCAAGATGCAGATGGAGATTGTTGTATAACAATTGGAGATAGTTGAAGACTATTGGCATGATGTTATCATGCATGTTACTAGTATGTAGACAACAAGTGAACAAGGCTACCAGTATGCAACAAAGTGCAAAAGAGATGGACACGGTGACTCACACTGGATACTTGTTCTGGGTTGGAAAGTTTTATGATCGGGCTAATATGATCATACCAACAGAACAAAGAAGAGTCTGGCACAAAAGTTAACCAGTTGTTGTATGACCGGTAGGGAAAGAAGACCGGTAGTATGAAGTGAATACCGGTAGTGTGTTTTTGTTGGTGCCTAAGACTAAACTGACACAGTGATCTGAGGTGGATACCAATGAAGATGACATGTAGGATCCAAGTGGCTAACATGTAGTAGTCAATGAAGAGTGATTCAGTGAGGTAGTTGTCGAATGAGTCTGCATTAAATGTCAACTGCAAAAAATACAAATGAGTTGCAGAGGATTGTGGCTCAAAGAAAATCGAAGGATGATTCTTGGTGAGTTGATCAAAGCAAGATATCTGATCATTTTGTCGACCTGGAGAAGGAAACTCCAACATCATTTATGGTGATTGACATAAAGAAGGGTCAATGATCAGTTTGCAGCTTGCTAAATTTAGCAAACGGGTACAGGAAGAATCAGATATTGTGGTGTAGACTTGTTTTGTTGCAGGTTATCATCTCAAAGAAGAGATCCGATCAGATTTGATACAGATTGGGTTGGTGAAGAAAAACCCTAGAGCTCAAAGTTTGATTCTTTGTTTTGGTGGGAAAGACCAAGTATAAATATGCAGATTGATGATTAGAGCAAGATGACGCCAATTGCTAGAGAAGAGGGTGTTTGAGCAAGCAAAGAGTTAATCAATCTGAGAGTTCTTCACAGAAGAGTGAGGTGATAGAGTATTTGGATGACAACTGGTAGGAAAGCTTCAACCGGTAACCAAGGTTCAATCAGTAAGAGACAGAGTGATAGGTGAGTCGTCACATAGTTAACAGTCAAGTGAACCGACAGTGTTTAGAGCTGTAAGAAGGCATCAGAGAGTGATAGAGTGCAGGGTGAGGATCAGAGGAAGATAGGAAAGGAAGAGATTGATCAATAAGGAATCTGAGAGAGATTTGATAACCAGTAGTGAAAGAGCCAGTGAGATAGAGAAGAGTTCTAACCGATAGAGAGAAGTTGAATAGGTGTTACAAAACTCATTTGTAACAAGGTGCTTTCATTGTAATAAGATTTTTTTTCATTGTATATCACTGAGTTGGTGCTCGAAGTAGGGGTTGGTGCCCTAAATATTTGTATACTATTGTTTTATTGTGAGGCTGGATTGGAGAAGTAAACTCCAGTAGTATTTCTCACCGAGGTTTTTCCCACTTTGGGTTTTCCTCGTACATCTGGTGTTGTGTGATGCTTTGTGTGTGATTGATAATTAGTGCTCTCCTTACCTTACCGGTTACACACACCACTTGAAAATTGTTTAATATTATCGATTAACCCCCCCCCTCTTAGTGACATATTGTGTTTTACAATTGGTATCAAAGCCTTAGGTTCCCTATTGGTCAAATTTTTCTCTAGCTTGGGTAGATTCTGGTCTAAGAACACAATGGAAAGAAATGAGTCCTCTTCCTCCAAAGCCCCCATGTTTGATGGAATCAACTATGCCTTTTGGAGCAGAAGAATTGAAACCTATCTATCCTCACTAGGTTTTGATGTTTGGATGTCTGTAAAGAATGGGTATACTATCCCTAGTGCTCCTCCCATGGATCTAGATGCTAAGAAGGAGTATGAAAATAATACAAAGGCTAAACATGCTATTCTCAATGCGTTGTCTAATAATGAGCTTGTTAAGGTTATGCACTGCTCATCTGCTAAGGAGACTTGGGATAAACTACAAAGATTATTTGAAGGAGATGTCAAGGTCAAGGAGGCCAAGCTGCAAACACTAAGAAGACATCTTGAAGGCTTGAAGATGAAAGATGAAGAAAAAAATGCAGATTATCTTCAGAGAGTATATGAGACTGTGAACACCGTCAGAGGACTTGGAGAGGATATAGCCAATGAAGTTATGGTCAAATAGGTACTTATATGGTGTAGGAGCACCCTTCCAAACTCTTTCTCTTTCTTTGTTTTGTTGGTGTTATGCTTCTTATGAAGCCATTGTACATGAATAAGAGCCATGAGCTCATGTGTGCTAGACTAGGTCCTAGTTTTAGGTCCTTAGTGGTTTTGTTATGAATTCTTGTGCAGGAGAGGTTGAGTGTTCTTGGAATGTGAGTTAGGCCTTATTGGCATGTTGATGTCCTTAGGATAGCCCAAAATAGGCTTAGGAGTCATGAAAAGCAACAATGGCAAAGTTGCTCAAAAGATGCAAAAGTTGCATGACAACTTTTAAAAGTTGTCAAGCAACTTTTCCACCCAAAATGGTCATAGACCCTTGTTGTGCATGGAGAGCCCTAATTTTGGCACACCAATTGAGGTATGGGTGGTATAAGATGTTGAAAACCCTAATTGAATGGGTTGGATGTCAGACATTGTACGGCCCAAGGAAGAAAAGCTTGACTGTGACTATTTTTGGATTACCAGTCAGTTTGAATGAAGTCACCGAGAAAACTAATGGATTGATTTGCAAGAAAACTTGTGTGAAATGTCTTCTTTGGTGTATATATCTTCATTGTGACTGATTAGATTAGCTTTTTTTTTACTAGTTGAGTGTGTTTGTAAATAATTTGTAAGTTGCAGTCTCACTGTCCAGTTTTGGACCGATTTGAGTAAATGAAGTCTTAACTCCATTCCCCGTTGTGGAACCACCATGAAACCATGGGGAATGGATGTGAAGACCCTGTACTATATTCCAAAGCAAGTAGGGCCCTTGAAAATGTAGGCAGGCCAAGCAAAGACCCATTCCTAGGTGAGACTGGAGAGTGCCCGGTTAGGAATGGTTGTTGGTGCAGAGGTCTTGGAGAGCAAGGTTGGTTGGTGAAGGGTGCATCCTTTGGAGGAGGTGTAGAGGAGTGAGTGAAGCATCATTGGTGTGAAGGAGGAGCCTCCACCAATCCAAAAAAGGTGGCTAAAACTCAAAACACTCACTGTGACCCAGGTAGACCCTAGAAACCCTCACAAAACCCTTGAAAACCTTAAAATCCACCAAGGATAGTGTACGGATACTTGGAGGCCTAAAACCTAGAAAATCCTTGAGTCCTTGCCAAATGAATGACAATCCTTTTTGCGAGATTGGGTTGTTTGTGCATTGTTTGTGAGAGGGAGCCCTAGAAGACCAGTTAGGAGGCCTAATTGGACCTAATCCTTATAGCCCTATTTGAAGGTAAAAACCCAAATTTGTGAAATCGGTAAGGGGTTAGAACCTTGAAACCACTTGGGGGCTCATGAATGGGTGGATAGACCATGAAATAGACCTAAAACAACCTTGCTAAGAGCTTGGAAGGTGTGGAACAAGATTAGCCCTTATTAGCAATAGTAAGGGGTTTCGAGTCTCATGAGTAGGTGAGACGTTAGGAGCAGCATTGCAACTCATTGGTGGGTGGATTGGGCATGGTCAGGGGATTCCTCAAGCAAAGGGAAGTCCTAGAGACCCTAGGGTGTGTAGAGAACACCAGGTGATCCAAGAAAAGGATCCAAGAGCATAGACTAGGCTAGTCTATCCCAAACCCCATCCCATCATATTGGTATCAGAGCGAGTAAAAGACTTGTTGGACTGTGTATGTCTCTATATATTGGTGAATCAGTAGGGGAGAGCAGAATGGTCACTAATGTAGAGTTGGCTAGAGAAGTGGAAGAATAGAAGGAGAAAAATAGACTCCTTGAAGAAGTTGTGAGTGAGATCAGGGATAAACTGCAGGAAGTGGTGGATCAGAGGACACAAGAACCTTGGGATGAAGACACCAAGGGTAAAGGCAAGAAGACTATAGACATAGATGACATCATCCCTGAACCAGATCCCTTGTTCAATGAAGAACATTTTGTGAAGGCTATTAAGGCCTTGAACACCAAAGCCTTTGAAGGATTGCCACATTTCAGTGGAAGAATGGACATAGACACTATTATGGAATGGATTGAGGGCATGGAAAACTACTTTGAGTGTGAAGAAGTGACAGAGGCTCAGAAGGTTAAAGTTGCCAAATCAAGATTAAGGGGAGCAGCTTTGACATGGTGGAAGTACCTGTAAGAAGAAAGAGTTAGTATGGGGAAGCTACCTATTGCAAATTGGAAAGCTATGGTGGGTAAGATTAAAGAGAACTACTTACTAGAGGATTATGAAGTCCAACTTCATAAGAAGAGACAAGGATTGAAGCAGAAGGATCTTGATGTGGCCTCCTACACTGAAGAGTTTCAAAACCTATGTCTAAGATCTAAAGTCCAAGAAGATGAATCCATTAAGGTGGCTAGGTATCTAAGCGGCCTAAAGTGGAACATTCAAGAGGAGATAAGCCTATGGACTCCTATTACTATCCAGAAGTGTCATCAGCTTGCTACCAAGGTAGAAGAGAGAAACAAAAGGAAAGGAGACTCCAATAGCAAGGGTAGAGGCAGAGGTAGAGATCAAGTGAATCACTGAGGTGGTTACAAAAGCAAGACAAATGAGCAGAGGAACCAAGGAGAAGCCAAGTTGACTGAACATGGCAGTGAAACCAATCCTAGAGGAGGACATTCTAGAGGAAGAGGTGCACAAGGTGGTCCAAATAGGGGCAGAGGTACCGGCAGAGGTAACTCCTATTTTGCAACTATGAAATCTTACAATTATGGACAATTGGGACACCCGGCATATAGATGCCCTGACAAGCCTACATCATCAAGCAGTGGAAAGAGGGTTGCTTATGCACATGAAGACTCTTCAAGCAGCAAGACACCTAAGGTAGACCATATTAAATCAGAGAGTGGAGAAAATCTGATGTTCAATAGGGTCTTGATAAGACAGCTAGTCAAGAGTGAACCTAAGCATAGGAGAGCATTGTTTAGGGTGAGGTGCAAGATTCTTGGTAAAGTGTGCAAGGTGATAGTTGATTCAAGCTCAACTGACAATATCATATCAGAAGAGGCGGTTAGGAAGTTGAAACTCACAAGGATACCCCACACTAACCCATACAAGGTGACATGGTTGAATCATAAGCAGAGTGTGTTGGTCAATGAACAGACTTGGGTAGAGTTTTCCATTGGAGGATACAAGGACAAAATCCTTTGTGATGTGTTGCCCATGGATGCATGTCATCTGCTGCTAGGAAGACCCTGGCAATTTGATAGGAAGGTGATCTATGATGGAGAGGAGAACTCCATTTCCTTTAAGAAGGACAGCAAGACCTTTAAGATTCAGTCTTTGACATAGAATGAAGAAGGAACTTCAAAGACACCTAGTGTCTTAATGGCTACTGGTAAAGAGTTCTTAAACTTACTACATGAGGAGGAGATAGTGAAGTGTGCCATCTTTGTGAAACCAAAGGAGGAAGAAGACAAGTTTTAGGTAGAAATACCCAAGGAGGTAAAGCAAATGTTGCGAGAGCATAAGGATATAGTGAGTGATGGAACACCTGTAACACTCCCACCTAGAAGGTCTATAAGTCATCAAATAGACTTTGTTCCCGGTGCATCCTTACCTAACAAGGATGCATATAAGCTCACACCTGATCAGAATAAGGAGGTAGCAAGGCAAGTGCATGAGTTATTGGAACAAGGACTGATTAAGAAGAGCATCAGCCCATGTGCAGTCCTGGTAGTGCTAGCATCAAAAAAAGGAGGTAAGTGGAGACTTTGCACTGACTCAAGAGAAATCAATAGGATCACCATAAGGTATAGGTTTCCTATTCCTAGAATAGAGGATCTAATGGACTATTTAGGAGGGGCCATGTATTTTACCAAGCTAGACCTTAAAAGTGGTTATCACTAGATAAGAATTAAGGAGGGTGATGAGAGGAAGACTGCTTTTAAAACCACAGAGGGATTGTATGAATGTCTTGTGATGCCATTTGGACTCACCAATGCTCCAAGCACCTTCATGAGGTTGATGAATGAAGTGTTGAAGGATTTCACAGGTGGATTTGTGGTGGTGTACCTAGATGACATTCTCATCTATAGCAGAACCAAAGAAGAGCACCTTGAGCATTTGAAGTTAGTCTTAGAGAGGTTGCATGAGGAGAAGCTATCCATCAACCTAGACAAGTGTGACTTCTTGAAGCAAGAGCTGGTTTACTTAGGATTTGTGGTGTCTAAGGGAACCTTTAAGATGGATCCAAGCAAAGTGGAGGCAATCTTGAATTGGCTTGCACCTAAAACAGGGACTGAAGTTAGAAGTTTCCATGGATTAGCTCAATTCTATAGGAAGTTTGTGAGGAATTTCAGTGGTATATGTGCACCAATCCTTGACACCATCAAAGGAGGTCTTAAAACCAAGTTTAAATGGACAGAGTAGGCTGACAAAGCATTTCAATTGTTGAAGCAAGAAGTAGCCACAAAACCTATCCTTCTCCTACCTACGTTTGATAAGCTATTCACTTTGGAGTGTGATGCAAGTGGAATTGTAGTAGGTGGTGTGTTGAGTCAAGAGGGAAGACCTGTGGCATTTTTCAGTGAGAATATTAATGAAGCAAAGAAGAAGTACTCAGCTTATGACCTAGAGTTATATGCATTAGTGCAGTCACTAAAGAAATAGAGGCATTACCTACTCCCAAAGGAATTTGTAGTGTTCACAGACAACCAGGCATTGAGTTACATCAATACTCAAGAGAAGCTAAGCAATAGACATCTGAAATGGATGGAATACCTCCAATCCTTCACCTTCACCATTAAGCATAAGAAGGGGCAACTCAACAAGGTGGCAGATGCATTGAGCAGGAAGTTGTTGACTATTCAAGAGTTACAGTTACAGAGCATAGGCATAGAAGGTTTCAAAGACCTCTATGAAGAAGATGGAGACTTCTCATCAGCTTACAAGGTTTGTAAAGAGTTTGAGAACCATTTTCATGGTGAGTATGCAGATTACACTCTCCAAAAATGGTCTCTTGTTCAAGGGTAACCAGTTGTGTGTACCTCAAGGATCCATGAGGGAGAACCTCATCCAAGAGAATCATAATGGCAGTTTGAGTGGACACTTTGGGATTAATAAGACCCTAGATTTAGTACAGAGGTACTACTATTGGCCAAAGTTGCCAAGAGATGTGAAGAGGTATGTAGAGCAATGTGGAGTGTGTCAAAGAGCAAAAGGAGGATCAAGCAATGTTGGTCTCTATCAACCATTGCCGGTTCCTAACAGACCTTGGGAATGTATAAGCATGGACTTTGTAGTAGGACTTCCCAAGACTAAAATAGGTATGGACAACATCTATGTGGTAGTAGATAGATTTTCCAAGATGAGTCATTTCATTCCATGTAAGACTACACATGATGCTAGCTATGTTGCACATCTCTTCTTCAAAGAGATTTTTAGGATTCATGGACTCCCTTTTAGCATTATTTCAAACAGGGACAACAAGTTCATGGGTCATTTTTGGTAGACATTATGGAGGAGACTAGGAACTAACTTGTCATTTAGCTCAGCTTACCATCCACAGATAGATTGTCAAACTGAAGTCATCAATAGGGTGTTAGGCAACTTGTTGAGGTGTTTGTCTAAGGAGTATGGTTAGACATGGGACCTTATCATTCCTCAAGCAGAGTATACATATAATGACAATGTGAATAGGACCACTGGTAGAAGCCCTTTTGAGGTTGTATATGGAAGACACCCAAGGGGAGTATGTGAGTTGAGAGACCTTAGTACTTTGGAAATGAAGAGTGGGAAAGCAGAGGACTTCACTCAAACCATCAAGGAAGTCCAAGAGCAAGTTAAGAAGGCCATCCTTGAATCCACTCAAAAACTAAAAGCCAAAGTGGATGAGAAAAGGAGAGAAGTTTAGTTCAAGGTGGGTGACTATGTGATGGTCCATTTGAGCAAAGCTAGGATGCAAACTAGTAAGCCTACCAAATTGCAAATGAGAAGGGTAGGACCTTGTAGAATCCTATCACAATATGGTAAGAATGCTTACAAGATTGACCTGCCTTCAGATTTAGCTATATCACCAGTCTTTAATGAAGCTGACCTGATCATGTACAACGGTGAGATAGAAGGGCAGACTGAGAATCAAGCTAAGGTATTACAAGACTTGGATGTAAACACCTTACCTCAAGTGAAGAAGCCTAAAGCAGAGGAGATTTTGAAATCTAGAGTAAAGAAGTCCACCAGACACCAAGTCTACATGGAACACTTGGTGAAGTGGGCAGGAGAGCCTGAGTCAGAAGCTACCTGGGTTGAAGAAAGCAGGTTCAAGACACTTGGAATAGACTCAGCTCTCATCTCTTCTTCTATTTCTTAGTTGTGTGCAGAGGGGGAATATGGTACAGTATCACCCTTCCAAACTCTTTCTCTTTCTTTTTTTTGTTGGTGTTATGCTTCTTATGAAGCCATTGTACATGAATAAGAGCCATGAGCTCATGTGTGCTAGACTAGGTCCTAGTTTTAGGTCCTTAGTGGTTTTGTTATGAATTCTTGTGCAGGAGAGGTTGAGTGTGCTTGGAATGTGTGTTAGGCCTTATTGGCATGTTGATGTCCTTAGGATAGCCAAAAATAGGCTTAGGAGTCATGAAAAGCAGCAATGGCAAAGTTGCTCAAAAGATGCAAAAGTTGCATGACAACTTTTAAAAGTTGTCAAGCAACTTTTCCACCCAAAATGGTCATAGACCCTTATTGTGCATGGAGAGCCCTAATTTTGGCACACCAATCAAGGTATGGGTGGTATAAGATGTTGCAAACCCTAATTGAATGGGTTTGCTGTCAGGCATTGTACAACCCAAGGAAGAAAAGCTTGACTGTGACTGTTTTTGGGTTACCAATCAGTTTGAATGAAGTTACTGAGAAAACTAATGGATTGATTTGCAAGAAAACCTATGTGAAATGTCTTATTTGGTGTATATATCTTCATTGTGACTGATTAGATTAGCTTTTTGTTTACTGGTTGAGTGTGTTTGTAAATAATTTGTAAGTTGCAGTCTCACTGTCCAGTTTTGGACCGGTTTGAGTAAATGAAGTCTTAACTCCATTCCCCATTGTGGAACCACCATGAAACCATGGGGAATGGATGTGAAGACCCTGTACTATATTCCCAAGCAATAAGGGCCCTTGAAAATTCAAGGAGGCCAAGCAAAGACCCATTCCTAGGCAAGACTGGACAGTGCCCGGTTAGGAATGGTTGTTGGTGCAGAGGTCTTGGAGAGCAAGGTTGGTTGGTGAAGGGTGCATCCTTTGGAGGAGGTGTAGAGGAGTGAGTGAAGCATCATTGGTGTGAAGGAGGAGCCTCCACCAATCCAAATAAGGTGGCTAAAACTCAAAACACTCACTGTGACCCAGGCAGACCCTAGAAACCCTCACAAAACCCTTGAAAACCTTAAAATCCACCAAGGATAGTGTACGGACACTTGGAGGCCTAAAACCTAGAAAATCCTTGAGTCCTTGCCAAATGAATGGCAGTCCTTTTTGGGAGATTGGGTTTTTTGTGCACCGTTTGTGAGAGGAAGCCCTAGAAGACCGGTTAGGAGGCCTAATTGGTCCTAATCCTTATAGCCCTATTTGAAGGCAAAAACCCAAATTTGTGAAATCGGTAAGGGGTTAGAACCTTGAAACCACTTGGGGGCTCATGAATGGGTGGATAGACCATGAAATAGACCTGAAACAACCTTGCTAAGACCTTGGAAGGTGTGGAACAAGATTAGCCCTTATTAGCAATAGTAAGGGGTTTTGAGTCTCATGAGTAGGTGAGACGTTAGGAGCAGCATTGCAACTCATTGGTGGGTGGATTGGGCATGGTCAGGGGATTCCTAAAGCAAAGGGAAGTCCTAGAGACCCTAGGGTGTGTAGAGAACACTAGGTGATCCAAGGAAAGGATCCAAGAGCATAGACTAGACTAGTCTATCCCAAACCCCATCCCATCATTATATCACTCACATCTAAGTATGATACAAGGGTCTCTCCTATAGAGGAAGCCAAGGATGTGAAAAAATTTTCAATGGATGAGTTATTTGGCTCCCTAACTGCTTATGAGATGAAAAAAATCGGTGAAGGAACTTCCAAGAAAGAGGTTGCTTTCAACTCCACCAAAAAGGGTAAGGAATAAATTATTCATAAAGAATCCAGTGAAGACTCAGATGCAAAGGTGGAAAACTTTGTAAGGAAGCTTAAAAGAGGATCCATCAAGTATAAAGGAAAACTACCTCTCAAATGCTTTAACTATGGTAAAATAGGACATTTTTCTACAAAATGTCCCTATGGTGAGAATGGTGGAGAAGAATTGCAAAGCACCAGTAGACCCTTGGGCAAGAACAAAGACAAGAAAGTTTATCGGCAAGGAAGAAGAAGCTACCGGAAGCAGAACAACCTATATACCTTTGAGGTTAATGCCACAGATGAATAAAGTGCATTAGAAGATGACTTCCATGAGAATGAAAGAGAAATTAATCTCTTTATGGCACTAGAAGAATCGGTTGATGAAGATGAGGAAGATGAAGACATTGAAGTTGAAGTGGACCCAGAAGGTGAGCTCATAAGTGCTCTTGAGGAGTTAAAAAGGATGAGAAGAGAACTCAAGAAGGTCAAGCATGCTGCTATAGAAGATCAAGATCTTTTGAAGCAATCCCTGGATGAGTCCAATCAAATAATTTCGTATTTGAAACTCTAGTTGGAAGAGGCTAAGAGGATATGTGAAGTTACATCCTCTGATTTGGTGATGAAGAAGAAGGAGCATTAGAAATTAGAAGAAGAGATTGTAAGACTTAGAAAGGAGCTTGAAAAGAGTAAGGATGAATTGAAGATGAGGAGCAAGTATGAGGGCAGTACTGAAGCCTTAGACAAGATGTTGAGCAATCAGAAGCATTCAAAAGATACTGGTGGCTTAGGATTTGAAGAAGGACAAATTTCTAATAGCCAAGACACGTCAGGTAAGGAGATACAATTTACCTCTTCAAGTGGATCCAAAGAAAAAGAAACCTTTACTATTCACTAAGATATCGGTAAGAGGACCTATGTTGAGGCTACAAGAAATCAGCCTGTGAATCGATATGCTCAAAACCAAAAGGCTCACACATTGTACCGGAATGAAAATCATAAAGGCAAGCCCAAGGTGGATAATGAAGGATTCACTAGAATCAACATGAGAGGAAGACATTTGGTGAGACAAAGGTTTGTCGGTCCAAAGCAACAAGACCAGTATGTACCCAACTTCCATGGTTATCGTTACCAGTGTAATAAGCTTGGACATAGAATTGTTGATTGTAGGCTGATGAATAAGCCCCCTGTTAATTTTGAAAGTAGAAATTTTTTTGTTGCACTCTGGGAGATGAATATTGTATGTTATTAGTGTAATGATTTAGGTCATAGGAGTTTTGAATGTAGGAAAAGTGTATCGGTATCCTACAATAAGTTTTCAAGCTCATCATTTAATGTTAATGTGAAGTGTTATAATTGTCAAAGGTTTGGGCACATTTCAAAACATTGCAAACTCTGAACAACCAAGCAAGAGAAGTCAGCACCTAATCAAAAACTAGTAACAAAACCAGAGCATGAAACTGAAGCAGAAAAGAAGAAAGAAGCCAAATCGGTTTGGGTTGAAAAAGACAAGAATAAAGTAGAAACAAGTTTGATTGTGCAGACTACTCTACATGCAGAAAGAAGGAATTTGTGGGTTGTAGACATTGGATGTTCCAATCACATGACCAGAGACACAAAGAAATTTATTAAGCTTGAAGATTGGAATGGAGGATCAGTGAGATTTGGAGACAACTCCTCCATCAAGACAAAAGGCAAATGTACTCTGAACATAGATAGAAAATTGAAAGCACATGAAGTATATTATGTGGAAGGTTTAAAGAATAACTTACTAACTGTGAGTCAAATGTGTGATAAAGGATACAAATTCACTTTTGACTCTACCAGTTGCCAGATAAGAAAAGAGAGTATCGGTCAGATTGTTGCGCAAGGAAAAAGGACAGATGGACATGTGTACAATATGAAAGAATGCTTTGAATCCTAATGCATGATGGGACAAGTGGATGAGAGCTGGTTGTGGCATAGAAGATTAGGACATATAAACTTTGACAATTTGGTCAAAGTAAGAAAGAAAAGCTATGTGAGACACATATCGGAGATCATCAAACTGGCAAACACATTTTGTGATGAATGTATAAGAGAAAAGTAGACTAAGGTTAAATTCAAGATTAAAGAACATGACACTTCAATGCCACTTGAACTTGTGCATGCAGATCTGTGTGGTCCAACCAGGACAAGAGCTCTAGCCGGTGAGAGATATTTCATGCTCTTCATTGATGACTTTTCAAGAATGACATGGGTTACTTTCCTACATGACAAATCTCAAGCATATGAAAGATTCAAGATCTTCCGAAAGATGGTTGAGAGGGAAAGTGGTTGCAAGCTGAAATTTCTAAGATCTGACCGGGGTGGAGAGTTCACATCTAATGAGTTTGAAGATAATTGTGAGAGACGTGGAATCAAAGGATAGTATTCAGCTCCAAGAACACCACAATAAAATGGTGTTGTAGAAAGGAAAAATAGGACAATCAAGGAGATGGAAAGAACCATGTTAAATGAGGCAAACATACCGAATATGTATTGGAAGGAAGCAGTTGATACTGTTATATATACCTTGAACCGGGTTCAATTGAGAACAAATAATAGGATGACACCTTATGAATTATGGTATGACCAGAAGCCATCAGTCAAGTATTTCAAAGTGTTTGGGAGTAAATGATTCATCAAAAGAGATCAGGATGGCTTAGGTAGCTTTGATTCTAGGAGTGATGAAGGTATCTTCTTGGGTTATTCAACTCACAACAAGGCCTACAAGTGCTACAACAAAAGATTAAGAAAAGTCATTGAGAGTGCATGTAAGAGTGGATGAAGATTTGCATAAAGGGAGATATGCTCAAGTCAACTGGTATGATGATTCTGGTGATGAAGATGAAATGCAATCTAATAGTGAACCAGAAGAAGCATCCAACAAGTCCACTAACTAGTATGTGCAGAAAAATCACCCGAAAGAGAAGATTATAGGCAATAAGAATGATGGTGTGCAGACCAGAAAAAGACTTGCCCAGAATAATGAACAAGTCTATTTCTGCCTCATGACTGAAATGGAACCCAAAACATTTAATGAGGCTAGCAAAAGTGAGAAATGAATGGCTGCAATGGAAGAGGAACTGTAGTAGATTGAGAAGAATAAGACTTAGGAATTAGTTCCTAGACTGGCAGACAAAAATGTTATTGGCAAAAAGTGGGTCTACCGGAACAAGATGAATGAAGAAGGAAAAAATTTTAAGCACAAAGTAAGGTTAGTGTGCAAAGGATACTCTCAAGTAGAGGGAATATATTTTGAAGAAACATTTGCACCGGTTGCTAGACTTGAGGCCATTAGAATGTTTCTATCCTTTTCAGCCTACAAGGAATACAAAGTTTATCAAATGGATGTAAAATATGCTTTCCTGAATGGAAACTTAGAAGAGGAAGCATACATGGAACAACTGGAAGGTTTTCTATTACATGATGATGAAACTTGTGTGTCAGTTGAAGAAAGCACTGTATGGTTTGAAGCAGGCTCCAAGAGCATGGTACTCAAGGTTAGATAAGTATCTAAAGGAGCAGGGTTTTAGAAAAGAGAGTGCAAATAGTAATTTGTACATTAAAGTAGATGAAAACCACATGATTATTGTGGTTGTATACATGGATGACATCATCTTTGGAGGCAAAAAGGACACCTTGTGTAAAGAGTTTGGTGATAAGATGCAATCAGAGTTTGAGATGTCAATACTTGGGGAGTTGTCAGTTTTTCTTGGTTTGCAAATTTCACAACATGACAAGGGAATATTTGTCTCTCAAACCAAGTATGCTAGAGATATGTTGAGGAAGTTCTAAATGGAAGACAACAAATCGGTAAGTACACCCATGGTGACCGAATGGAAGTTGAGCAAGGATGATGAGTCATCGATAGTGGATCAGATACTATATAGATCCATGATTGGCAGCTTGTTATATCTTACTGCTTCAAGACCGGATATAGTGCAGGCAATATGCATGGTGGCTAGATTTCAATCTGCGCCCAAATAGTCACATGAGAATGCAGTCAGAAGGATATTCAAGTATTTACAAGGGATGCTTAATTATGGACTTTGGTATCCAAAACAAGGAGATTTCACCTTACATGCCTACACTGATGTTGATTGGGCAGGATGCATTGATGGTTGGAAGAGCACAATTGGTGTTGCATTCTTCTTGGGTAACCGGTTGGTTTCATGGCATAGCAAGAAGCAAGATTCAATCTTCCTATTTACTGCTAAAGTAGAATATATTGTTGCTACTACATGCTATTCTCAGGTGCTATGGATGAAGCGGACCCTCAAGGATATTCAGGTAGAAATGACTTACCCCATTTCCATCCGGTGTGATAACTCAAGTGCAATCAACATATCAAAGAGCCTGGTTATGCACTCAAGGACCAAGCACATTGCCATCAAATATCCTTTTCTTGGGGAGAAGGTGGCATATCAGGAAGTTAAGGTAGAATATGTCCCTACAGGTGAACAAGTGGTTGATATCTTCACAAAACCTTTACCAGTAAACACATTTGAGTATCTACGCCACAAATTAGGTGTGGTTCCACCTGCTTCATGCACTTAAATATGTATGGAGATCTATGTTTCAAGGGGAGTTCACTACCATATCTCTTGTCTCTTGGACCATATGCTGGACATAGGAGGAGATCAAGTGTCTATGCCACAACACCAATTGATTTGAGACCTTGGAAAGTACTCATTGGTTCTTGTTTGTGATTTCTTTCAATGTCTACTCAATTTATACTTAATTAAAATCACAATTGGGATACCAGAGGAAAGGAGTAGTTGTCTTACCTGTAAAGGAAGAGAAAAATGCTAACTCAACTGGTTGAGAACACAAAGGGGGGGAATACACTGTCTAACTAGGGAAAATGAACCAGATGCATAAATGAACTGGATGAAGAAGAAATGCCTTGGCCCTTTTGTCATTGTTGTCAAAGGGGGAGAATGAACCGGTTGAAGAAGAGATACGGAGTGTGTTGAAATCAATGCCAAAGGGGGAGATTGTTGGCATTGTATTGTCATTGATGAAAATTGGTATGGTCAACCAGTATGCAGGCAGGTGAGTAAGGTATATTACCAGTATGCAGGCAGAGGTATTATCTACCGGTAAGTAAGCAAGTGACAATAGAAAGGGACATGACCACCAGTATGCCAGAAGGTGTGTAGTCAACCGATAAGTATGTCAACCAAGATGTAGATGGAGATTGGTGTATAACAGTTGGAGACATTTGAATACTGTTGGCATGATGTTATTATGCATGTTACCGGTATGTAGGCAACCAATGAACAAGGCTACCGGTATGCAACAAAGTGCAAAAGAGATGGACACAGTGACTCGCACTAGATACCTGTGGATTGGCAAGTTTGATGACCGGTATAATGTGATCCTACTAGCAGAACATAGAAGAGTCTGACACCAAATTTAACTAGTTGTTGTATGACTGATAGGGCAAGAATACCGATAGTATGAAGTGAATATCGATAGTGTGTTTTTGGTCAGTGCTTAAGACTAAACTGACACAGTAATCTGAGGTGGATATCGATGAAGATGACATGCAGGATCTAAGTGGCTAACATGCAATAGTGAATGAAGAGTGAGGTAGTTATTGATTGAGTCTGCATTAAATGTCGACTGTGAAAAATAAGGATGAGTTGTAGATAATTGTGGCTCGAAGAAAATCAAAGGACGATTCTTGGTGAGTTGATAGAAGCAAGATATCTAATCGTCTTGTCAACCTGGAGAAGGAAACTCCTACATCATTTATGGTGATTGACATAAAGCAAGGTCGGTAATAAGTTTTCAACTTGCTAAATTTAGCAAACAGGTATAGGAAGAATCAGATATGGCGGTGCAGACTTGTTTTGTTGCAGGTTATCATCTTGGAGAAGAGATCCAATCAGATTTTATATGGATTGGGTTGGTGAAGAAAAAACCTAGATCTCGAAGTTTGATTCTTTGTTTTGGTGAGAAAGCCCAAGTATAAATATGCAAATTGATGATCAGAGAAAGATGATGCCAGTTTCCAGTGAAGAGGGTGTTTGAGCAAGCAAAGAGTTAATCAATCTGAGATTTCTTCACAGAAGAGTGAGGTGATAGAGTATTTGGATGACAACCGGTAAGAGACAGAGTGACGGGTGAGTTGTCATAGATTTAACAGTCAAGTGAACCGGTAGTGTTTACACCAGTAAGAAGGCATCAAAGAGTGACAGAGTACAGGGTGAGGATCAGAGGAAGACAGGAAAGGCAGAGACTAATCGGTAAGGAATTTGAGAGAGAGATTTGATAACCAGTAGTGAAAGAACCGGTGAGACAGAGAAGAGTTGTAACCAGTAGAGATAAGTTGAATAGGTGTTACAAAACTCATTTGTAACAATGTGCTTTCATTGTAATAAGATTTTATTTCATTGTATATCACTGAGTTGGTGCTTGGTACAGAGGTTGGTGGTCCTTGGGTTGGTGCCCTAAATCTTTGTATATTATTGTTTTATTGTGAGGCTGGATTGGAGCAGTAGACTTCAGCAACATTTCTCACCGAGGTTTTTCCCACTTTGGGTTTTCCTCGTACATCTGGTGTTGTGTGATGCTTACTTTGTGTGTGATTTATAATTAGTGCTCTCCTTACCTTACCAGTTACACACACCACTTGAAAATTGTTTAATATCACGGATTCACCCCCCCCCCCCCCCACCCTCTCAGTGACATATTGTATTCTACACGAAGGTCTATGATAACATCAATATAGACAATTCCAAATATGGTTTCTAGTATGAGTAAATTGATGTAGACACATTGACCATAACAAATAGAGCAAAGGTTGCATTGAAGAGCGAACTAATAAATAGGTTAGTGATTTTTACCAACAAAGAAGATGAAATTGTATGGTGTGAAGCACAATCAAGAGAATACAAAGTAAGTTTGAGGCGTCTGATACAAAAAGTATCATAGACTGATAAATCATGACTGAATAAACTATATTGGAACACATCGCT
The DNA here is from genome assembly GCF_030272615.1 of Cryptomeria japonica. Classification (NCBI taxonomy): domain Eukaryota; kingdom Viridiplantae; phylum Streptophyta; class Pinopsida; order Cupressales; family Cupressaceae; genus Cryptomeria; species Cryptomeria japonica. The sequence continues at coordinate 230,717,736 of NC_081414.1, read as the reverse complement.
ACTACCAAAAGTAGGGGCATACTTATGGACAACATTGCATAAAAAAATAATCACAATATATAGAATTAACAAAATTGGAATCCAAGGACTAAATAGATGTACTTTGTGTTACATAGATAGAAAAACCAGTAATCTCTTGTTATTAAATTATCCATGGCTGAATAAACTATACTTGAACACATCACTTTTACCGAAATTAGGGGCATACTTAAGGACAACATTGCATAAAAAAATAATCACAACATATAGACTTAAAAAAATTGGAATTCAAGGACTAAATAAATGTACTTTGTGTTACATAGATAGAAAAACCAATAATCTCTTGTTATTAAATTATCCATATGCAATCAAATGTTGGGATTTGATTCAAAATGTTATTAATTGGAAAGGAGAAAGACAGGAAGGTCTTAAGGAGTGGTTAGAAAGTTGGTCATGAGGAAGAAAGAACACATTGTGGGCCAATCTATGGATAGAAATCCCATCCATCATAGTTTGGAATATTTGGAAAGAGAGGAACCAAAGGATATTTCAGGAAAAGAGTATGGATGAGAAAAGTCCATACAAAAGATACAAGAGAGTCTTTGTGAATTATTGAATGAAAAGGGAATGATGAAAGAAAAAAAAATCACTAGATGGGATGAGGATCTGCAAAATAAATGGGACTCTTTAAGAAGGTCTTAGGGACAAAAAGAAATAGAGAAATTAATTTTTTTTTGAAATCCCATCATTAGGTAAATTCAAGGCCAAATTTTATGGTTCCACAAAAGGTAATCCAAGTATGGTGGGATTAGGTTGCATCATCATAAATAGTGAATAGAGGTGTGTAAGGGCATTATTGAAAAAAATTGACTTTGTAACGAACAATGAAGAAAATATGAAACCGTTGGCCTTGGGTTTGTGTTTGTGTAAGGAAAAGAATATCAAAAATATTGAGATTGAAGGTGTCTCCCTATTGGGCATACAAGTAGTTTCTAAATGAGATACTCCTAATTGAAAGCTCAAAAGTTGGTTACAAATAATTTGGAGGCTTCTAGATGAGATTGGGGAATATTCAATTGCGCACGTGTTTAGAGAAGCAAAATCAAGTTGCAAACCGATTGGCTAATCCTAGAGTAAACCAAGAGGAATGAATAATCATCAACATAGAACCAAAGATATGGGAGGGACTAGAAGACTTAATAGTAAAAGATCAAACAAGTCAAAACAAATTAGACCTAGGCAAGACAGGTTTACATTGAACATAGGTAGTGTGTAATTTACTATTCCACAAGGAACAAGGGATTAAATTGTATTACTCAAAAGGGGAAGTATACAAGTGACAATAGATACAAAGTGGATATTTGGGAGAAACCAAAATAGTTGGGTAAAATTCATTCTACAAAAACAAGGCTAAAGAAAATACTAAAACTCGTATGATTATTCAGAAAAAGTAAGATTTCTCAAAGATCATGCCAGATATAGAGAAAGAGAAAAAACAGAGATTTTGGGCTCGTGATAATTTAGAAACTATGATGAAAATGTGGTATAAAAGGATTCAAATTGGCCTTTAAGGACATAAATAGTATGGCATGAATGAACCTAGGATAAATCAAATAAAAATAAATTGTGTTCTATATGGCTGATTTGCAAAAGGAAGATAATTTTGAGGATGGATTTAGGTAGGCTCAAAATGGACAAGTGAACCCCAGACTTTTATCAATGTAGATTAAATAATGCTATGGATATACCCCTCCAATTTATTCTTGATAAAAATGAATTAACTATAAAACACAAAAATGGAGGGAGGAAGTATAGGGATTGTATAAATCCTATCTTTGAAAAGATGAAATTATGGTAGTCCTCATACTACTTGCATGGAAAGGTCTAATGTAACAATAAGAAATTTGAATGTCCTACTTATTAAACATATTTCTTGGTAAAGGGAGAAAGTTGAAATAAACTTATTCATAAGATTCTTATCAGTGTTTATCTTTAAAAAGAGCATAGATGGTAAATAATCCTCATACTTGTCAAAAACATCATAGATACATGGTTATTTAGGCAAGGGAAAATCACAACTCTATGAGATCTCAAGACTACTATAGCTACATTATAAGTGGCCAAGTAAGTAAAAATTGCTAAACACACCATACTGAGAGGGGGTGAATTAGTCTTGATCAAAACTTAAACTTTATTCTACAAATTAATGTCAACTTAACCTTAATCTTATCAAAAACAAAGAAAGATAAAACAAATGAATTACCATGCACAAGAGAACATTAGATTTACATGGAAAATGCAAATAGGGAAAAACCATGGTGAGAATCAATGCACAATATATGAATAAAATTACATTATTATTTTAGTCTTACAACTTCTTGAAGGACTTGCAGGCTGAGGTGCACTACTCCAAGGTAAGATATAAAGGACTTGCAGGATAAGACTTATTGCCTAAGGGCAAGATACAAAACTTGTAGAGGAGAATCACTATCTCCAAGCAAGGTGCATGAACATATGAATCAAGATGAATTAGCCTTCAACAACACTACCTCCAACAATCTTTAAGTATGAAGTTTCCCTTTAATCTTTATCTCAAGCAACCAACTTCAAAACAATCACCAAACACTTCTTTTGCCCCAACTTCACAATCACTAACTCTAAAAAATGATATAACCACGTAAGTGCAATACACATATGATTCATACACTCATCAAAGCAATTAACAACAATTTGATCTTCTATATATATCATCCACTTCATTGCAAACATCAATTAGCTTGACTAGAATAGGGAACACGCATAAGTCAAATTCAGTCGACCACCAAACATAATTATGGTGAAAGTGGTCTAATCCAGGAGATAGAGAGGACCTAAAAGAATCATATCACATCTTTTTGAGTTACCTCGAATATTTCACACACTAGCACACTCCTCCAAAGTCATAAATAAGGTAACGTATAGATAATTCATGTAGCACATTATTAGCAGTCCCAAAAAAATATCTTCTAGATGAATAAATCCAAATAAGATACCCACATGCCAAAGTAGGACCCAAATACAACATAACACAACCTTCAAAGCAAGAAAATACACCTTAGGATAAACTGCAAGCAAGAGAATAAATTATGTTGGCCAAACCAAAGCAATTGCCTTGAAACATTAATACCAGACACAATACAACAACAAACAAATATTCTAGCATCATGCAAGGACATTCCTTGAACATCCAAAAACATTCCCAAATACTTATTTCCCAGTGTCACATTTTTACCTATAAAATTTTTAAACTTTGATAAGTCGCTTCCCTCTGCTATTTCTCTCATTTGCTCTCATGGCCTTTCTAAATTTCCTAACTTCTATCATAGTATTCTTAACTTTATGAACTCCTGATTATCCGACCAACTTAGGGAAGTCTAAATAACATCGGTGCCTTTAGGGAATTGGACTTGTGGTTGCTTTCGAAAGGAGTTTGATGGTTGTGAAGTTTCTTGATCTCCTGACTTTTTGACACTCCTCATGATGTGGTGAATGTCCATCTTTATCAGGAATTTAAAGGACACCACTGATTCCAAGTAAGGACATTTGGTGAGGTAATTTCAAGTTGTTTCGATACGTTGGGGTGGCAGCATGAGTGATGGTACAAATATGTCTTTCTTGGGTACCGACGAAATTAAATGAGACTGTCAGATCGATAAGAATATTGGCTTCTTGTTGTCCCTCCTTCCACCTCATCTATTGCCACAACATGCATTGTTTTCAGGGAACAAATCAATGGAATATTTTTAAAGTACTGTCATTAATGGCCATTAAGAAATCAAGATATGAAAAAGGGTGGCAACATAAGTTACTTCATTTGATGCTGTCATTTTTGCTGAAAACATTAAGGAGAAAATTGTCATCAGTTTTGCATTTATTAGAATGGTCTTGCCTCATGATAGTGAACTATCATTTCATAACCCATATTTGAATTGGCCAGAGAAAGAGCAGGAGGATATAGTTTGACAGTTATGATCTTTTGCATGGAAAGCACAAACTGATTTCAATGAATATAGGAGGGTCGTCACCATATTAGATAAGATTACAGAACAAGTTGAAAACCACGAACAATATTTGCAAGATGAGCTAGCAACTGGAAGAAACCTGAATAATTAACTTTGGCAAAATGATGCTCCAAGCTAAAAAAAGGTCCCGTAATGCAACCTGATGTCAATCCAGTGCAGGGACATATTGTTATGAACTTGTCTGAATTTTTTTTAGCTACTATTTTTTATTGGGAAGAATTCAAATATATCATATTGATGTTGATCGAAGAAGAAGAGAAGGCAGACAATATTGATAGATGAATTGTGGAGCAGAACCCAATACCTAATGATGGAGCCTGAGCCTGGTGATCTTATAGCCTTATCTGTATTGAAGCGGTTTATATTTTGATGTTTCTCTATAGAATTTTTGTTTTGAAATGGTCATGTTGAAGACTATTATCTTTAGTAACCATTTCTTGGAAATAGAAAAGACAAGAGGATAGTAGCTATAAATAGGTAGATTAGTTAATTTCAAGGGATCTTTTGGGAAAACTTTGTTTTTCTCATAAGAGCAAAAAAAAACTTTTATGCATGTGTTTATCTGGTATTTTAATATAGAAGAACTACTGGTGGCCTTCATATATTCATAATCTTTGAATTATGGTGTGTGAATGCTTTTCTATTCCTTGAAATGGATGTCAGTTGGTGAATTTATATTGATGTGGTGGATGATTTGAAATTTTAGTTACTGTGGAATATTATCTGTGAATGGTGTTTCATAGTGGCTTTATATTTGAAACTTTGAAAAATCCTAAAAATAGTAGTTAGTATTGTGAATGCCTTTACAAAGCTTTCTAGTTAAAAGTTCTTTCCTTATTTGATTTCTAGTTAAAATCATAAGAGTTGTTTACTTATTCATTGAATATCATTAGAAGGTAGCTGCCACCTTGTAAAATAAGCAAAGAATCAATCAGTTAATAGTTTGTTAGACTAGTTCAATTGTGGTTACATTTGTCATCTCTATGGGCGCGAGAATGTAGAGTTAGGTGACAAATCTGTTAACTCACATCAAAAATATACTAGCACAACACAAAAGTTTGATACAAAATACTTCATTCCATAGGACTTGGAAAATCAGTCATGAATAGATCGTCATAATCAACTCTTGTAGACAACATTTGCACCTGAAACTTGAATTCAAGAATTGAAAAAACATTATAAGCATGTTATTTAAGCCACAACACCTAAACATAAATGTAAAGAGATGCAAAGGATTTTTTAGATCAATTCTAACATACAACTAGACTAGCAGTAAACTACAATTATCAACCACATCAGTTGCAACACCAGGGACCTGAAAAGATGGGAGTGCAATATCCACAAAGAATGAACATTATTTTCAAATCCACAAGACCGTATCATCAAATGTGGAGGGACGTAGGTCAGCCTTCCAAATTTTCTTTAGTGTACATTCCTGCAATAACTTTCTCCATCAAACTTCCAAGGACTAGAATGTCTTGGAAACATCATCTTCTCTCAAGAACAAACAAGAGATATAACCACCATTCTATAGCATACACAAGATCAAAAAAAATCCATTTTATTTCAATGATTCTAATCCTCATCTTAAGAACAACACCATCATCATTATTAAACCATCATCAAACTAAGTATAAACATTAGACATCAAGAAGGTGGAAATCCACAACACATAGCAACTGCAGTCATCACTAATCTTCAATGCATCATTATCATCATACATGATGAGAAATCAACAGCAAACTGATGGTGGACATGAACCAAGAACATCATTAACAACATCTCTACACAACTACATATGTGACAGAATAATTGTCAACATCAATATCATACAAGGACAAGTATTTGCATCAATTATCTCCATAACACACAAATGTCAAAGAAAATCTCAATTATCAATACTATCAAACATGACACCATAGCATGTTGGATATCAACACCAAAAGGGTGGACATCAAACATGAAACATTTGCTCAACTCTCATATGAGATCCTTCATTAATGTCAAAACAATTTGCAACAATCCTTTGCACAAAATGTCAACCATCTATACATTCATTTGAACTAGCCATTTCAGCACCCCAGATATCAGTGTACACTATCCATAATCATACCATCCAATAGTTATAGTATCATTTCAAACAAAGAGAAGCATATATTTCATCAACAAAGCAATGGGCCTAATCAACATCAGTAACAATATCCACATGTACTTCCAACATCTTAGCAATGACAATATCTAACAATTCCAACAATCTCCATTATCATATCTATGCAATCAATTACACCATGTGACAGAAATGAATAATTTCAATCATTAACCAACTATATTGACAACACCTAACTATTAGTGAATATATCTGCCACAATCTTTCATACTTTTTACAATTCATCTTACAAATCATATGATCAATGACAAAATACAACGTCATCATCACTTCTTTAACAACTGCAATAATTTATATCCAACAAATAACCATATCATTAATGATAACACATAAACTATAGGTTGACATCAACGTTAGCAACTTGACATTATTGACAACAAACAACCTATATTATTAGACATCAGGTTGACATCAACTACAACACATATTACCAATAAACATAGAAAGAGAAGTTGTTTGACAATAAATAGTAAACACAAGTCATTTTGGACTGAGATGCAAGTGTGAGGACAAGGACACTGATCAACAGTTAATAATATTATTCAAGATTAAAAAAAGAGGAATTCAAAAGAGTTGTAAAATAGATCATTAGCCCCCAACTTCTACAAGGAGGCCATTGTCATGATGGGGTTTTGATGGAGGAATTCTTCACCAATGCAACACAAGCTACTAGAATTCATGCATGTGCTTCAATATTTGCACACTAATTAGTTAAGGAGGATTACAATAGGGATGTTACCTATGCAATACCCAAGATAAATAATAATCCCAAAATAGGTTACATTGTTGGAATATTCAATGCATTAGTGGTTGGGAAGAAACAAAAAGTTGCTAAGGCATTGAAGATTTTCAGAAAGGGACTATATGTATATGATATGAAACCTTTCACAAACTATGTAAGCATATATGGTGATTTGTTCTCTACATCAGAAGTAGAACACATAATGTCTTGGAAGATGGTGTTAACATTGTCAGGTGTTCTATGTAAAGTTTTATAATATTAATATAGGGAGTTAACCCCTCTACTAGGGCTTATTTACAAGTAAACAAAATAAATAAATATTTATTTAATTAAGGACATTTTTAGATTTCTATAGTAACAATCAGTAGACAGTTGTGTATGAGAAAGAGAGAGAAATAAATCCAAGTGAGTATCCAAGAGAGATTGCATGAAGATAAAAGATTGATTTAAAAATGAGAATAGGAGGGAAAGAAAGGGTGAACAAGCCATTTCAAAATCATTCTAGGCTATTTTCCATAAACTTATAATGTGACAAGTGGAAAATACTTGATAATTCCTTTTGAACAATAAAATATCACAAGACACTAGTGCTCCATATGGACATCCATTATGTGTGTCAATGTCTAGACAAGAATGTCGTAAGATGAAATGATGCAAAAAGGTAGCTATTGAAAAGGGATCTTGAGTATCTTGTGAGGGAAAAAGGATGATGCAAGGGTTGAAATGAACCTCCACAAATTCCAAGGGAATGAACACTAAAGTGGATACAAATATAGGTGAAATTACAAGGGTATGCAATTTCCAACAATACATTTTGTCCCCACTTTAGCAAGCTTATGAACCTATGTGAATATGTACACTAAAGAAAAGATACTCAAAATAAATAACACTATGATGCCAAAATAATATTGTAGAGGAAACAGAAAGCTCTTAAAGCTAAGGAAGCATGCCTCCATGTTGAATACCTACAAAAAAATTATTTAGAAAATAAAAAAATTGCTTAAGGCAACAAAATTAGAAATAAAAAATCTACAAAACCCATGAGGTTAGAACATAGATAATATAGAAATGTGTAAAAAAATAGATATCACATACACAAATAAGAATAACACATAACAAACAAGCTAAAAATTTTGAGTTAGAAAAGTGAAAGAGACCTCGATGTGGAAGGTTCTCTCAATACTATGCATCATCCCCAAAATACAATGAAAACATTTCAGACCCCGCCTCTAGACTGGTCGCTATTTCCGTTCCAGACAAAGTGGTTGATATGACTATAGTTGGACTATCTATGACTTTAGTGGGATGATTCTCTGGCTTTAGGCCTAACATTGATGATGTTAGGAATTTCATAAGGAGAAAATGGCTTGTAAAAGGACAAGTGGAAGTGGTAGTGTTGCCTAGAGGGTTTTTTACCTTCGCTTTCAATTTTGAAGAAGACATGAATAAATCTCTCTACGAAGGCCCCTGGATGTTTGGGAAGTCATCCCTGGCTCTTCAGAAATGGGCCCCGAATCTCATCCTTGATGAATCCTTCTTTGTTTCTGCGCCAGTCTAGACGCACCTCCCGGGTCTTCCATTGGAATACTGGAATGAGGAAGTTTTCAAGGGCATTGCGAAATCCTTTGGAGAACTCTTGTCGATTGACTCGATGATGGCGGCTAAATCAAGGTTACTCTTTGCTCGCATCTGCATAAATGTTAATCAAATGACAAATATTCCTCCATCCATAGATATTATATCTAAACTAGGAAAATGGTCCCAAGCTATTGATTATGAATCTCTACCGTTTGCTTGTTTCCACTGCAAAAAATCGGGGCATTGGGTAAAATCATGTCCACTCAAGAAATGCAAGGAAATCAAGACTGATAACAATACCAAGAACAAAAAGATCTAGTAAATGATAAATAAAAAAGGAGACTCATCAACAACCGAGTGTAACCAAAATAAGGATGTAACGGATCTTAGGAATGAAGTCAAGAGGACTGTGAGTAGCAGTAATGATAAACGAGATTGTGTTTGCTCCAACGACCTACCAAAGAGCTCTAAAGAAGAAGAGCAAGGAACTGAGTTGAACAATAAAAAAAACCCAGAGGACCAAGAGAATGGATTTGTTAGTCAGGAGAAGGAAGAATCCATTCCAAACCAGGAGGATGGATCAGTTAGTCAGGAGAAGAAAGAAACCATTCCAGCCTCTTCACTCTCTAAACCGGATGAGGAAAACTTTAATGAAGCTCAAGACCCTTATGATACTGAGCCCTTACTGCTTTTAACTAATGGAAGCCCAAAGCCTCTCCTATGTAAAACCCCTTCTCAATGCGTGGATTTGCTGGATGGGAATCTTTGAATACCCGGTTCGAGAGAAGGAAAATCGAACAAGGAGGAACTCAATGGAGGAATCTCAACTAGAAGCAAGATCAAGAAAAAGGCAGATGTTGGAAGTCAAAATAAAAAGCAGGGAAGGCCATCCCTAAAACATCAAAGGGAACAGGAAAGTTGGAAGAACCGTGCTGATGGAACACAGTGTTCCATTGAGTCAGCCCTATCCCTAGTTAAAGTATGAAGATAATATCTTGGAATTTCAGAGGGCTAAACGCCCCTCATAAGCAGGATATGTTACGAAACATCATTAGAGACCATAAACCGGATGTGGTCCTTATTCAAGAAACCAAGACGTCTAAAGAAAAAGTTGAAAAGATTATAATTTTCAAGGAAAATGGAGGCATGGGATCTAACTCGGAGGGAGCTTCTGGAGGAACTGTGATTTTTTGGAACAAAAAAACTATAATAGGAAAGGAAATCATCTCTTCTTTTAATAGGAACTCAATTCAGCTTGAGCATATTAAGGACAACTTTGTTTGGGTGTTATCTAATGTCTACGCTCCTAATACCAAATCCGGGAGAGCTAAATACTAGAAAAGCCTCGTAGATGATAGACTTCAGTTTGCTGATCAAAGCTGGATTATTATGGGAGACTTCAATACTTCACTCAAAGATGAAGAGAAGATGGGAGGTATCCCTTTACAACTTGATGGGAAACAAGACCTCATGGACTTCATTAATGACCAAGCTCTTATTGATGTGGATCTTTAGGGTATCAACTACACCTAGACCAATAGAAGAACTGGAGCTGATCTGATTCAAGTTAAGCTTGATAGATCTTTAATCTCTCCTGACTGGTTTTCTAAGTATAGTTGCTCCCTTGCTTCTGTTATCAAAATTGGGTTAGACCATTACCCCATCTCCTTCACTGCCAATTCTTTTTCGGCCAAGAGAAACTTCCCTTTCAGATTTGAAAAAGCTTGGCTCTCCCATCCTTCTCTGGAAGCTTGTATTGCTGAATGGTGGAACTCTGAAGTGGAGGGTAAGGCTCTATTTAGAATTGCCAAAAAGCTCAACATTCTAAAAGCTAAAATTAAAACCTGGAACAAAGAGATTTTTGGGGACATATTCAAGAGCAAAATCCAAGTCAAAGCTGAAATAAAGGATGTTCAGGATAGAATCCAAGAGGTTGGGCTGACTGAAGATCTTAGGATGGCTGAAAATAATATTTTATCTAAATACCACACCATCATTTCTAATGAAGAGACTTTCTGGAGACAAAGATTCAGAGCCTTGTTCCTGAAGGAAGGCGACAAAAACACCTGCTTCTTTCACTTAACTGCTCTTAAGCATAGGGTAGCCAACAGAATATCTAGATTATCCTGCAATAAAGGTATCCTAACAGAGGATTGCGACATTAGGAAGGAAACTCTCAAGCATTTCATTACCCTGCTGGGTGAAGCAGATAACCTAGATTTCAGCAATCAAAACACCCTTTTACAAGCTATTCCTTCTATCCTAACGGAAGTTGATAACCACCTTTTATCCCATATTCCCTCTAATTTGGAAATCAAAAAAGTGGTGTTCTCCTTTCAGGGCGATAAATCCCCTGGACCGGACGGCTTCCCTATGTTTTTCTTCCAAAATTTTTGGCACATAGTGGAGGCTGACATATGCAATGGTGTTAAAGAATTCTTTGGCTCTAGAAGACTTCTTGAGGAACTGAACGCCACCTTCATAGTCCTTATCCCAAAGATCCCTGGAGCTGATTCTCTCAACAAGTTTAGACCTATTAGCCTATGTAACTCTGTTTACAAGATTTTATCCAAGGTTCTGACTTCCAGGTTGTTGGAAATTCTTCCTAGGATTATCTATGTCCAACAGAATGGCTTTGTCCCCGGAAGACAGATTTAGGATTCCATTATCTCCGTTCATGAAAATATCCACTCCCTGAAAGTGGTGAATAACCAGGGATTCTTCCTAAAGTTAGACATGGCTAAAGCTTTTGATAGAGTGAATTGGCAGTTTCTCCTTAAGATCACAAAAGCGTTTGGTTTTGGTTACAAATTTATTAGCTCTGCTCTCAACTTATGGAAACTTCCTCCTCTGCTGTTATTGTCAATGGTTCCCTGTCCAGTTTCTTCAAAAGCTCTAGAGGTCTCAGACAGGGGGACCCCATATCCCCTATCCTATTCACCATACTTGCTGAATGCCTTGGCAGGTTCATTCTCAAAAATATGGAAGATGGCAATCTTAAGGGTCTGAAACCTTCTTCTTCCAATGTTGTCTGTTCTCATGAACAATTCGTTGATGACTCTATTACTATGGGGGAAGCCACCATCATGGAAGCTAATAATATGAAGAATATTCTGAACACTTATGAATCTGCCTCTGGCCAAAAAATCAATTGGGATAAAAGTTCTCTATTTTTCATCAATACCCCAGTCCAAAGGCAACTAAGGATTGGAAGGATTCTTGGCTGCAATATCTTTGAGTTTCCCTCCACTTATCTGGGGCTTCCTCTATGTCTTAAGCCTGAGGACTCCTTCTGGAACAAGCTGATAGACAGACTTAACCTGAAACTTGCTGGTTGGAAAGGGGTTGTCCTTAGTCAAGTGGGAAAAATCACTCTGCTCAAAGCCACTCTCCAAAACCTTCTTGTGTATGCTCTCAGCTTGTTCAAAATCCCCACAAAGTTTGCAGAAGCCATTGAAAGAATCCAAAAAAAATTCCTTTGGTCAAGAGTGGAAGTCAAAAATAGAATTCCCCTTATTGCCTGGAAAAAAATCTATTCCCCTAAGGCCTCAGGTGGGATGGGTTTAAGGAACATTGGTTCTACGAACAAAGCTTTATTAGCCAAACAAATATGGAGATTCAAAGGGGAGGAAAGAGAATGGAACTCTATCTAGAAAAATAAATATCTCTATATGCAACCTTCTGAGGAAGAATTCTTTGATAACTCTTTCACTGTTGAAGGATCCGCTATATGGAATGTTGTGCAATCAGCTAAAAGCTGGGCTATTGCTGGCAGAAATTGGAACCTTGGGGATGGGAGGAGAATAAGATTTTGGGAAGATAGATGGATCCTGGATAAACCTCTGGAGGAAATTCTAATCCTTAAAGATTGGAAAGACTGGTTCAAAAGTAGGTATGGTGAAAAGGTCAAAGATTACTGGATAAATGGGAACTGGATTGATTTTAGCCAGCAGTGTCTGGGGCTCAAGTTCCTTCAGATTGCTCTCTCTGCTAAAATCCCTAGAGACAACAAAGATGGCAGACTGATATGGAGGGAAACCCTGGATGGGATTTATTATGTTTCCTCTACTGTGGCTATTCACAATGACCCGGTGGAAGAAATTCCCATCTGGGCTAAAGTTTGGAACAGGAAGTTAGTTCCAAAGGTCAATATCTTCTTCTGGATTTTCATCCAAAATAAGGTATTAACCCTGGACAGTCTTCATAAAAGAGGTATTATTTTTCCTAATAGGTGTTCTCTTTGTTACAGGGAAGAAGAGATGGCTTGCCACATTCTCAATCAATGCACTTTTAGCCAGGATATCTGGAAAATCATCCTAACCAGGTGGAACCTGAGCTGGGTTTTCCCGAACTCCCTTGGGGACTCTTAGCAGCAATGGCATTGCCCTAATTATAATCCTAAAATTGTGGAGACTTGGAGACTTACTCTGTCGATTGTTATCTGGAATATCTGGAAAGAGCGCAACAATGGGATTTTTAGGGATAAAAGGGCTATTCCTGAAGTGGTTGCAGATAAAATCTTTAGGAGTATTTTTGAATGCCTCTATTGCACTGATCAGGGACCTGCTGCTAAAGATGATTTTAAAGATAGGTGGAACCTTTCTACCACTACTTCTAGCAAGGAGACTGGAAGAGAAGGTCTAGTCTAGTGCTTTCCTCCTCCGGGATGGATTAAGGCTAACTTTGATGGGGCTTCTAAAGGGAATCCGAGTAAAGCTGGATACAGGGGCATTGTTAGGAATTTTTCTAGAAGTTGTCTTAAGGCGGTGGCTGGACCTCTGGGGAATCAAACTAGCCATTTTTCCGAAGCCTCTGCCATCCTAAACACCTTAATTATAGCTAAAAATCTAAATTATGATAAATTATGGCTCGAGGGAGATTCACTTAATATCATTAAGTGTTTAAAGGGGGAATCGGAGCCTTCTTGGTCTATTGAAAATATCATCATGAAAGCTAGGGAGATCATTGCAAGTTTCAAAGAAATTATTATTCAACATGCTTTCAGAAAACAAAACAGTGTTGCGGATTGTTTAGCGAATACTGGGGTCAACTCTTACTCCCAAATGATTTGGCACAAGAAGGATCTCAATTCAAACATTAAAGAGTTCCTTAGAAAGGACCGTTATATGGGGAGAGAAGGACAATTTAATCATGACAAGTAAAAAGCATCATTTATGCCTTGCTGGAAAGGCCATCATTACTTGGCATTGTGACAGATCTTCAACAACCTTTAATAATCTGACACACGCTTTGTGGGTTATTCAGTTCAAAAACTTGAGCAACATCGGGAAAGAAGGTTTTAATTTGCAGAGAAACAGAGTAGATAGCTCGTATTCGAATATGGGAATAGACCTAAGGCGGGAAGAACCAGACAATACGTCGACTTGGAAAGCAATGCCAAAAGTCTGAGCGAAATTGGAGAAGGGCTCCCTCACCAGCTTCATGGAGAATCTCATGGACTATGACAAAGGTAGGGTTAACCTAGTTGTTTCTAAGATTTCTAAAAACTAGTCTAATGGCTCTTTTAAAATTTATGAAGTTAAGTTTAAGCTAGACGCTAGGCTCATATCCACTGTGACCGGAATGCCCCACACTGGGCTTAATTTCTTTTGAGACCTTAAAGTTTCCAACAATGCGGTCAATCTGTTCCCACGGAAAGAGAAAGAGAGGGTTAAAATCGGCAAAGCCACTGGGGGCTACTACGAAGCTGCAAACATCAAGAAGCTGTGGGGCTGGGTTCTGAATGCAATTATGGAATACATCACGGTTGAAGACCGTTTCTCCAGGGCCCACACCTACCACTTCGTGCTTTTAAACCATTTCAGACACGACAAAAAGGTATCCCTACCCTACTACCTTTTTCGGTCCCTCTCCAGGTCCCTCAATAAACACGAGAATAACCCTTCCAGCCCGATTCTCCATTGCGGGCTTCTGCTGCTCATCTATGAGCATTGCAAAACCCTCACCCTGCTGGAAAATAAGAGGATTTCTGCCTCTCCGAGAAAGAGAAAGATGAAAGAGGGAGAAACCAGCAAGGAGAAGGCGTCCTCCAGCAAAAAAAGGAAAAGTGTTCCTGGGTTGGAAATAGAGGAAATAGTTAAGGAAAGCAGTGGAATGGAGACGGACGAATCCAATGGTGAAGACAGTTGGAAAGATGAGGAGCTAGGTAATGAGGAAGAAAGTGGGGATAATGAGTCTGGTCATGAAGCCCTATCCTCAGTGAATGCCCTGGTAAGAACAATAGCCATCTGATGGAAGAAGTGGATCTCAAGGATAACAAGGAAACTGAAGTGAATTCCGAGAAGGAAACAAACAAAGATTCTGAGAAGGACCTAACTAAGGACAGGGATAGCGAGGATAAGGAATGTGCTGGTAAAGGGCTTATCCTAGATAACCTCAAGAAACTCTCTGAGGTGAGAATGGATTATGATAGATGGACCTATGAGGTCCTGAAAAACCTAGAAAAAAAGGGAATAAACTCAGATGAGAAGAGGGAGGATGAAAACAAAGAGCAGATTAAATGGAAGCAGGAAATGGAGAATAAGGTAAAATTGTTGGAAGAGGGAAAAGAAGCGATGAAAAATCTAATGGGCATTATCCCAAGTATCCTCTCTATCGTCATTAAAAACCTGGAGGACATCGCCAAGGTCTTTGATCATACCTACACTCCAAATCCGATCGTGGATCTTGACCTAGATGATGAGACCATCCAGACTGGAAGCGGTGATGCTACTCTGGTAGGAGGTACTGCGAAGAGAACCAGGGCTAGGGTCAAGAAAGCTATGGCTGCATTCGCAAAGGATCCCCCTAACCTCAAAGACAACATCAAAGAGCTACATGAAATTAGCAACACCCTGGCAAAAGCCCTAGAAAAAATCTGATTTCTGGAAGGCCTGCTAGCTTATTGGGACTTTTTTGGGTTTTCTTTGGTTTTCCTTTGGTTTTTTGTGGTTCTATTCTTTTCTGTTTCTCATCGCTTTTGTTGTTTAAGCTGTTTAAGTTATGTTTGTAAAGGGTTTCGGGGCCCCTTCAAAACCTACTTTTTCCTTAATCAAAAACAATTCTCTAGAGGGAAATCTACCATGTGATTTCAATATGTTTGATAAAATTATTTTTATATGTTTTATAAGTGCCACATAGGGTAATGATGAGTGTCATAGTAGGCAAAGATAGATAAGAGTCACAATGAATGAAAATACATAAAGAGCATGTAAGAATTCATAAGTGAGAAACATATATGCCTCCCCTTAAAATATTAGCATGAACAATATGTTGATATTTTAGGGAAAAGAAGAGGGGGAATTTTCAAGAAGGATGTACAACCTCCAAAGCAAGTTGTCCATAACCCTCAAAGTATAGATGAGGACAACCATGATAAAGAATATTGGGTTGTTACTATAAAAAGGTATGGTTTCATGTAATAGTGTACCACCATAAATGGAAATGAGTAGAAAAATAGAGCTATGAATACCACATAGTGGGTAGCAACACAAGAAAAGAAGGGAGGCATAACAACCTCATGAGAAAATTCTTATTAGATAGAACAAATAGGATAGAGGTAAACCTTGCTATCACTTGTCATGTGAAGAAGAGATGCATGAATAAACAAATAAAAGAGTGATGACACCCAATTCAAGAAATTATTGACTACTTCCAAGGCCCAACATTCACTAGTGGAATGACCAAGCACTTGATTCCTTAGCTATTCAATATTTTGTTTGCTCATTTTTGTGAACTTTATTGTGTAGAAAGAGGAGTAATCAAGTGGGATTTGAAAAGTCACAAACAAGATCTATTTTTTCATAGATAAATGATGACAAGGAACCCATTCTTTCTCTTGTGGGGAAAGGTTTGAGTGTCCAAAATAAGAAGTAGAAACATCGAACAATGAAGAGGTAGTGTTGACGACTGTTTTGACACACTTGCCAACAGTCAGGTAGCCAATGTGAACACTCACCACCTCTCCTGAAAAGCAATGAATTTGGGAAAACTCACTACCCTGAGGTCTCTATAGTCGAGTCACGATGGTGATGGGAAGCCCAATGGTTGATGTGGTTGTACCTGTAAAGGGGCATGCTAGTTGAAACTAAATCTCACTGGTCATGAATGGCTGAACTTTCTTTTTTTGTATTTTATGATTTAAGATTCTCTGGAAAATAAACTGCGAACTGGAAAAGGGAACAAGAAAATAACAATAAAACCAATACAATAAAAACTTAATGAACTACTCAGTTAGATCCCTGCAATCCAATAAATTATCAAATATTATCCAAGTTATCATTCAACAGCGGACCTCCAGAAAACCTGCAAAATCATCAATGCCACAGAC
Organism: Cryptomeria japonica; assembly: GCF_030272615.1. Taxonomy (NCBI): domain Eukaryota; kingdom Viridiplantae; phylum Streptophyta; class Pinopsida; order Cupressales; family Cupressaceae; genus Cryptomeria; species Cryptomeria japonica. The sequence goes on along the minus strand of NC_081414.1, from coordinate 230,700,880 downwards.
CTATGGAAATAAAATCATCAACAATATGGCCTATCACAATAATTCTCATACACCACTGACATGCACAATATGATTCATAAAGTGATAAACAAAAAGATCAAACCACGTTGCTAACTCCAAATAATAGACATTACCAGATTACACAAAACAATTTAGTAGAATATAGATGTAGATCGTGCAATCTACAAGTTGCTTCTTATATTAATCTCAATGAATGCGTAACAAAATAACTCAGCTTCTTAACAATCTACAAAATATTCTAAAATCTAAGTGGGCCACAAATCATCAATTTGGGGACCCTTACAAATGAATCCAAATTCTATTTCTATAGAAGTTTTCTGCCCTATTATCTAGGAAATAAATCTAACCTAAATTAAGAACTGAAACTAGGAGTCGAAGTTAACTTTTCTGCCTTGATACTCCAATTAACTACTATAAAATGGGGTTTGCATGAGCACTACGAAGACCATGCTAGATGAGCCACATTTTTGTAGTCATGCAGAATTTTACTCAAAATTGGAACCTGAGTTGGAACTGCAATTGAAAATACAAAATTGGGGGTCATGCAAAAACCCTGGTATCTTTAGTGACTGTATGTTCATCCTTCACTTTTTAATTAAATATCTATAATTATCCATTATGCATATGACTGCTTGGACAGGAGGATCAACTACGTGTTTAATTCTAAATTTATACTTCTTCAAAACTCCGTCTGCATGCTTCTTTCCTTTCTCTAACTCCCCTATTATCTATGCCACCTCTTGACACTGACTGGTCAAGTATGTATACCTATCCATGAGGGAGACATCGAAATGGGCCAAAGGTCCTAAATGTTGAGCCTCGTATGTATCCCACTAATTCAAAACTTGTTTTTGCTCCATTATTCTGGTACTAGTTAATCTTAAACCGAAGGCTCCAAGCATATGTTTTACAAAATTCTCATACTTCAAAATTTCTCTGAGGAGAGGATCCCGAATCTCTGATATCCTTCATATACTGTTGAAACATTTCAATCTTCAGCTCTAAAATGTACACATAGGACTGCAAGTTTTCACAATTTTCCCCTCCTAAGAGGTCCTCCTCCATTATTGTCTCTTCCCCTAACCGCAATACTTTATTCAAAATTTGGAACTGCTTATTAAAAATGCTTAGCTTTCATTCCCATTGCGTAGAACAAGAAACTAAAGCTCTGCCTACCTATACTACCCTATGGTATATCCTCATAGTATCCTGCAGAAATAATCTAATCTTAGCTACACTTACTTGGGTCCATGATTTGGCTGCAGCGGCCACCCGTCTCACCTCCACTAGTGCCTTCACTTCTCCCTCTGGCAGTGATGAAGTTGAAGGTAGGTCATCAGCCCTACAAGAGTCTAGAGGTTTGCTCATTTCAATCAGGAGCTGCTTGTATTTCCCTAGTTGTGTTTTGAGCTCCATGTTTGAAGTATGCTCTTTTTCTACACGCCCCCTGACAACACTTGTGGCTAGCTCCAAATTATCTAGCTCTCCCCACTTGGTTTGTTTACCCAAATTTACCTGGGATATTTAATACTTGGGGGAAGCTTGTCCTTCGGCTTGGAGTGGAACTTCCACATCTGCAATCACTTCACCGGAGCCTGTTTTTTATAAATGATGTACGGTTTTTAGCTTCTTAGCCTTTGGTGGCTCCTCGGTGATTACTTGTTGCAAAGTGACCTTAGGAAGCTCTGCTTTTCTCTTTTTCTTCTCAAAAGTGAACTCAAGCCATTGCGGTATATTTTCATCCTTGTCACCTTGATGTGACACTATATCTGTAGTTATAACATGGACCTCCGCCTGCTCCTCTTCTTCATCTCTTTCCTCTGCCTTTGTTTGCCCGGGATCTTGAGGTGTGGTAACTTGGTGGGATAGATTGGTTTGGAGAACCTGTTGCTTATGTAATTCTCTCAATTTGAAACTGACCTCTTCATTGAATGTCATCTCTTCCTCACCTGCCTCTATTTCACCTTGCTTGGTTGTTATGTCCTTGAGGAGGTCCTCTTGATCTTGAGGTGTTAGAACTAATATTTCATTCAATAGGTCCTCTGCCTCATCCCCATCTTTCTCGCCTTGTAGCGGTAGATGTTGCTCGAGGTCCTCTTCTTCCTAATCTGAATCAGATTCAATATTCCTAACTCTTATTCCTTCGATGCTGGACCTGAAGCCTTGCACTCCAGGCTGCCCTGCGGGTATATTAACTAGTGGTGGTGCAGGGACATTGGTACCTGGATCCTATGTGGCAGCTGTTGAAGGTGGTTGAGTAGGTATATCTTTAGTAATTTATATTTCTTCCTCCTGCTCCTGGGTACCCTCTCCTACAATCTGCCCTATAGTTTTCCTTGATGGGAGGACTTCATCCAGTGGTACTGCTCCTAATCCATCGGTCACTCCAAGGTCTATTGCCTTCTTCAACGACTCAGACTCCTTCATCTTCACTTGGAGTTTCTTCAACAAGTCCTCAGTGCTTTCTTGAGGTTTCTCCCCCTCATCAGGATTGGTGGACGTATTCTGTCTTGAGCCTGATCTCACCTTCCAAGCATACTCCTTGTAACCCCTTGATTGGGGTACCCCTAAAGTGGACTCCTTCTATTTTTCCTTTGAGGCACTCAGCCTTACCCTCTGGCTTAGGCATTACTTGATCCTATTGATGACCACTTGAGAAACTTTTCAATATTCACATCCTCATTCGTGGACCACCTTATTGGGGAGAGGGGCTTCTTATCAATTTCTAACCCTTTATAAGCTGCATCAAGTAGGTCTCCATCATCTCTGAGGTCTTTAGGGAGATTGGTCTCAATTTCGAAATCTCTTATCTATGGCACAGATAACCTATTATAATTTTTCTCTTTGACCTCAAAACTATCCTGGAGGTTGGCCCAAAAATCCTCCAGTCTCGGCCTGTGTCCCTCATATGCCTTGGGCATAGCTTGTTTGAGCTTCCCATAGGGATCATAAAATTCCCTAGCATAATCATACTCTTTCAAGTTCAAAGCTTGAAGCTCTGGCTCTGCTAGCTTTGCAACTTGTATCTTCGAGCACAAGAAGTATCCAATAGATACTGAAAAATCAATGCATGTTTTATGTTTTGAAGATAAGAGAGATTGGAGGCCCAATAGTTGCCTTACATATTCCAACAAAATTATTCTATCATTGCAGTATCTAAGAAGCAACATTGGGTTCCATGTGAATCCGTTGACCCTAATGTAAGTAGAGTGTGGGTTCTAGATAAACCAACATGCCCACTCTTAGATAATAGCCATGGCCTCTAGGCTAATCCGGTATCCTGTGTCTCTTGTTAATTTAATTATTATCAGAAAAATGAAGGCATCATTAATTCTTTTGAAATGAGCCTTTGCATTGGCCAAGGGGAGTTCGGAATAGTATTCTCATACCTTCTTTTGTCCTTCATCATCCCCTAACTGACCCTCTACTTGTAGTCCCGGAAACTTTCTAGCTCTGGCAGCCACCTAGATGACATAAGATGTGAAAAAGAACTTTTGGATATGGTGGGCTTCCTTCATTTGTTTGCAAATGTTGTCAGAGAGGATCTACGACCAATCAAAATATTGTTTTCCAATTAGGATAGTGGTCATAAACTGGAACATCCATGGATGGAAATGCTTACAATTAGGCTTACCAAAGGCCCTACTCAGCATAATAATCAAGTCTATTTGGGGCTCCTTGAAGTCTTCCCTCAGGATCTCTATTGCCTTGAGACCTGTTTCTCTCTCTTCTTCCAACTAGTTTTCATTCATGTGTCTTTTATTTGCTGCAACTTTGTCATTCCATACCTTTAAGGCCTTCTCTTCAGTTGAGAGGAATATCTCTTCTCTGGTTGGGATACCAAAAATGAATCCCAGCATGTCAAGAGACAAGTCTATAACTGTCCTCCCATGTGCGTCAGTGCACTTTCTAGTGTCCGGATTGTAGAACTAAGCAATTGTCATTATAAATTCCGGTGCTTGCACTGATTGTGGAAAAATAGTTGTCTCCACTAAGCCTGATCTTTTGATTCTCCTGTGTAGGGCCTCCATTCTGGGCTTATCTAGTTGGGTTTTGATATCTTCAATCTCAATATGTCCAATTTCTATGTTAGTGACCCATTTGACTTGATCATCCAACTTTGAGGAGTAGACTTGTCCTTGATAGTGGTATTTCATGGTAGTTGGAAGTTTGTCAATATCTTTGCTTCTTTTACTAGAAGATGAGTCCATCTAACTACCTGAACCTGTAAGAAGAAAATGAGGATCAGTTCTTTATCAAAAACATAAAAAGTCCATTCACTTCGGGACTTCGAGTTTCCGAAGTGGGAGTTTTTTCTTTTAAAACAGGGTCCAGAACTCCACGGTTCCAGGGTAGGTACTCATGGATGCAATCTGGACCTCTAGGGTTCTAGGCTAGGTAGATAACACTTGATTTTGGAACTCCAGGGTCCTAGGGTAGGTATTTAAACTCATATCAGGATCCTGTGGTCCCAAGCCAAATAGCCAATAGGATTTCAGCAAAAGGATTTAAAAAGATAGACCTCGGAACTCTGTTGGTATTTTGATGATGTCTAGTTGTGATTGTCATTGATGGACACACACTTATTTAATGTATGAGTTATTCTCAACCGGTAGTTGTTCCAATCGGTATTGTATGTCATTATATGTATAGTCTTTGTTTGTTAAAGGCTATCAGTGTTTTGCAGAAGATGCTTACCGGTCATAGCATGACTGAAGACCCCAAAGCAGTATAAAGACCTCAAGTGGAATGAAGACCCCGAGTAGTAGTTAATCTTTTTGATCAGAACACTATGTTCCAGTTTTCCAGTCTTCATTTGTTAACTAGTAATCGGTATATTGTGTTAAACTGGTATAATTGTAAAGTGTGATGAGTTATCATCCACCAACACTTTGGTGGTGTTTGTGTGTCGTGTTACCAAATATGTCTAGTTGCACTGTACCTAGGAAATTGTAGTCTAATCTTATTGGACCGACATGAAATCAGGTTCCTATATGAGGATATCATGTCTAGGGTTTTAAGTGTTGTTGATATGTGTGAGTGTTGGAGAAAAGATTAGGTATGTGTGAAATAGATATCTCACTACAAAGCTTGTGAGTGCAAAGAATAGAAGACTAAAGTAATGTTGTAATGCATTAATGGAGAATTGTCAAGGAACTAATCAAGCATTATGTGCTATCTTCTAGATCATTCACTTGTTGATTACTAATATCTTTGATAAGTCTGAAACCCTTAACCGGGTAGGCCCAGCCAAGCCTATTGTAAATCCTCTAACAAGGTGGTTCATAGTTGTGGATCTGAAATCCTTTAACAGAGTAGTCTTTAACAGGACTTATCTCCTAACAGAGATCTAGATTCCTAACAGGATTTGTTCTGGTGAAGAACGTTGTAAGACCTTAACCGGTCTAGTTACTATTTTGCAGATAGTTGACTTGTGAGTTTTACTCACTGTGGTTTTTCCCATTTGGGTTTCCATGTCAAAATATCTTGTGTTATGGTGATTATGCTTCTGTGGGTGAATGATTTATTTGCTATTTGTCTTGTTTGTGTTTTAATCGGTTTATTGTTTAAAATGCTACACTGGTCTGTAGTAAAATTATTTAAGAGTCTGGTTAAATTGTTAGGCATACTAATTCACACCCCCCCCCCTCCTCTTAGTATTCATCAATTGGTATCAGAGCCTACCTTTCTATAAGTCTAACCACTTGGAAGGAGATATGGGGGAATACAGCATGAGGGAACTCACTCACCATCTTACTGAGTCTGAGAGAGCCTATGATGAACTCAAGATCAAGTATAAAGCCTCTTTATCCAAGAGAAGATAACTTGCTAAGCAATTGATGGAATTTACTGAAAATAGCTCTTCTGATGAAGCAAACATGGAGGCCCTAGTTGGAGAAGTGGATAAACTAAATGAATCCAAAACTAACCTAAAGAGGGAGTTGGAAGGACTGACTATCATGATGATTTAGGAGCTAGAAAACAAAAGAAAAGTTGAAGATTTAGTGAAGGAAAAGGAGCGTCAAATCTCTAAGTTGAAACAAGAGATTGGTACCATAACCTCTCATCTGCAAGAGGGTAATGAAGAGAAAGAAGAAATACAAGCAGATCTAAATGCTACTATCTCTCAGAATGAAACCTTGATGAAAACCAATGATGCTCTTTCCAAGGAACTTGCTGAATCAAAGGAGATACTTGCAAAGTTCAATCAGAGTGCTGCTAAGTTGGAACAAAAGCTGGAATCGGTGAAGCCATCAAAGGATACCACTGGACTTGGTTTCTCTAGATACGATGAAGGTGAAACCTCTGGAACCAAGAGTGATGCACCTAAGAACAATGACAAGAGTAAAGGTAAGCAAAAGTTTAAACCTGATTGCTTTAACTGTCTCAAGGAAGGACATACTGCCAATGTATGTAGGAGCAAGGCTTACAATAACTTTCCTTACATGCAAAACAATGTGGCTAGAGCTGGTAGATTTAATGGTCATTGTTATGCATGCAACAAGTTTGGGCATAGAGATTTTGAGTGCAGGTCAATTATGAACAACTTTGGAAGATATGCACCAAGATCTAAAGGAGTTGCCCCATAACCTCCTATGAACCAGAACCTAAACCAATACAAAACCTATGACCACTGGTCAAATGGTTATGGAGTAGCAAATAGTTGGAGAGCAACCTGTTTGATCTATCATGGTAGCGGTCACACTGCTAAACATACAAAAGGAAGAATGGAAATGTGAACACCTGACCATGGAGAACACCTGGAATGGTATGTTATCATTGCAACAAATCGGGACACACTACCAGAGCATGCAGACTGAGAAAGAATCCATCAGGAGACATACTGGTCGACCTAGAAGGGAAGATTGATGTTAAAACCGTTCAGGCGGATATGGATAAAACTTGGAAAAATAAATCTGAAGAGAAGCCACAAGATGTACCAGTTTCCGCACCCAGTGTGGAGATCCCTAAACCAGCAAACTGAGCTTCGAAAAGCTTAGGGGGAACATAACGGTAACATTGTTTCGAACCCCCGGAGTATATCGGTAAAGTGCCTTTATCGGTATTTGTTACCTGTCAACCAACATAAGAAATGAAGTGGTAAATGGTAAAATTAGGGTTTGAGCCCTAATGGTGATGCATTTATTATGGTAGGTGGGAGCATGTTTAAAAGTGACTTTTGTCATCATTTTTACTTACCTATTTTCATAGAATAATGTTTCTACCTTGAGCAGCGCAACCAGAGTGATTCATCTTACATTCGAAAGAATTCAGAAAGGAATCTTGCACAAGATTTTGCAACCATTTCAAGATATCAGTGTGGAAGTCAGATCGATAAAGTTAGCTTCTGAAGAAGTGTGTTGTGCTCAACATTGACAAACCCTAGTTTGGAGTGTGAAGTTATTTCTCGTTGAAACATTCTTGTCATTTGGAATCTTCTAGATATGGCTTCTGCATCTAAAATCCCTTCTAGTTCTACTGAACCTGAGGAATCACTCGAGTTTCTTAAAAAGAAGATGAAGTATAATGCCCTATCTCAAATTCCCATTGGAGTAATTGTCGAAGGGGATGTTTCAGGATATATTGATTGAAAACTAGAATACCTAGGGTCTCTAGTGATTCACTCCCAACTGAGTTTGTTTTGTGGAGACGATAAGAAGATTAAACTTGAATACAACATAATCAAGAAGAAGAAATTACACAATGCAGTATATTTTCTCGAGGAATTTACAAAATAACACATTAGGATTGTCCTTAGTAGGGTTCATGGTGATAAGATGTACCTTGTGTGAACCCATGATATTACACCGGAGGCAATTCATGTCGCGACCGATTTCTACAATGTTGGGGAAGTCCCTGTTCTTCGAAAGATCACCAAAACCAAAGTGACAGAGCTCACCGGTTCTATGAGCGACCAATAGGCAATGACTGTTAACACCATTAAAGATGACTTGGTGAAGTATGTGTGCATGGTAATCAGGTATAGAGTATTCTATGCTAGCAGAATGAATTTTGTTCCTACAGCTATGGTGCATGCCGCTTATAGGATGATCAAGGAGAATGCAGAATGTGACTTATGCACCTACATGCAAAAACAACTAATGGAAAACCTGAAGTCCATCAAAGTGGACAAAAATCTGAGGTTTAAGTTTGGACAACTGCTTGTCGATTTATTTTTCTAGTTTCAAGGATATTTTCCTAGAGTTGGTGATGTTCAATGGTCAAGTGACCTACCGGTTTCCAGACAAATAAAGGAGAGTCTGCAAGCAATGGGATCTGCGTATCCAGAGACTATGAACAAATATTTTGATGAGTTCAGAATAAAAATGAACCAAAGAATGAGAATATTTGGTGATCTAGTTAAAAAATATGAAGATGACATATGTTTCACAATCAAAACAGATCATTGCATAATGCAAGTGGTTAATCCCAGAGAAGATGAAGTTGAGCCTATGGGCTATGAAGTGGTAAATGATATACTGACAGGGTATGCCTCTACCCTACTTGCTTCACCACTGGATCCCCAAAAGAAGAGGACCAGTATTTACTCCGAGAGGATCAAATCTGTCGAAGTACCAAAGCAAAAAAAGAGTAAAGCGGTGACATTAGAGATACTAGCCCACTCTCGGATAATAGCCATGGCCTCCGGGCTAATCTGGTATCCTGTGTCTCCTGTCAATTTAATTATTATCTAAAAAATGAAGGCATCATTAATTCTTTTGAAACGAGCCTTTGCATTGGCTAGGGGGAGTTGGGAATAGTATTCCCATACCTTCTTTTGTCCTTCTTCATCCCCTAACTAACCCTCTACTTGTAGTCCCAAAAACTTTCTAGCTCTAGCAGCCACCTAGATGACATAAGATGTGAAAAAGAACTTTTGGGTCTGGTGGACTTCCTTCATTTGTTTGCAAATGTTGTCAGAGAGGATCTACGACCAATCAAAATATTGTTTTCCAATTAGGATAGTGGTCATAAACTGGAACATCCATGGATGGAAATGCTTACAATCAGGCTTGCCAAAGGCCTTACTCAGCATAATAATCAAGTCTCTTTGGGGCTCCTTGAAGTCTGCCCTTAGGATCTCTGTTGCCTTGAGACCTGTTTTTCTCTCTTCTTCCAACCATTTTTCATTCATGTGTCTTTTATTTGCTACAACTTTGTCATTCCATACCTTTAAGGCCTCCTCTTCAGTTGAGAGGAATATCTCTTCTCTGGTTGGGATACCAAACATGAATCCCAGCATGTCAGGAGACAAGTCTATAACTGTCCTCCCCTATGCGTCAGTGCACTTTCTAGTGTCTGGGTTGTAGAACTAAGCAATTGTCATTATAAATTCTGGTGCTTGCACTGATTGTGGAAAAATAGTTGTCTCCATTAAGCCTGATCTTTTGATTCTCCTGTGTAGGGCCTCCAGTCTGGGCTTATCTAGCTGGGTTCTGATATCTTCAATCTCGATATGTCCAATTTCTATGTCAGTGACCCATTTGACTTGATCATCCAACTTTGAGGAGTAGACTTGTCCTTGATAGTGGTATTTCATGGTAGCTGGAAGTTTGTCAATATCTTTGCTTCTTTTGCTAGAAGATGAGTCCATCTCAATACCTGAACCTGTAAGAAGAAAATGAGGATCGGTTCTTTATCAAAAACATTAAAATTCCATTCACTTCAGGACTTCGGGTTTCCGGAGTACGGAGTTTTTTCTTTTAAAACAGGGTCCGAAACTTCGGGGTTTCGGGGTAGGTGCTCATGGATGCGGTCTGGAACTCCGGGGTTCTGAGCTGGGTAGATAACACTTGATTCCAAAACTTTGAGGTTCCTGGGTAGGTATTTAAGCTCATCTCGGGATCCCGTGGTCCCTAGCCAAATAGCCAATAGGATTTCAGCAAAAGGATTTAAAAAGATAGACCTCAAAACTCTATTGGTATTTTGATGATGTTTAGTTGTGATTGTCATTGATGGACACACACTTATTTGATGTATGAGTTATTCTCAACCGGTAGTTGTTCCAAACAGTATTGTATGTCATTATATGTATAGTCTTTGTTTGTTAAAGGCTAACGGTATTTTGCAGAAGATGCTTACAAGTCATAGCATGACTGAAGACCCCAAGTGGTATGAAGACCCCAAGCGGTATAAAGACCTCAAGCAGAATGAAGACCCCGAGTGGCAGTTGATATTTTTTATCGGAACACTATGTTCCAGTTTTCCAGTCTTCATTTGTTAATCGGTAATCGGTATATTGTGTTAAACCAGTATAATTGTAAAGTGTGATGAGTTATCATCCACTGACACTTTGGTGGTGTTTGTGAGTCATGTTACCAAATGTGTCTAGATGCATTATACCTAGGAAATTGTAGTCTAATCTTATTGGACCGACATGAAATCAGGTTCCTATATGAGGATATCATGTCTAGGGTTTTAAGTGTTGTTGATATGTGCAAGTGTTGGAGAAAAGATTAGGTCTGTGCGAAATATGTATCTCACTACAGAGCTTGTGAGTGCAAAGAATAGAAGACTGAAGTAATGTTGTAATGCATTAATGGAGAACTGTCAAGGATCTAATCAAGCATTATGTGCTATCTTCTAGATCATTCACTTGTTGATTACTAATATCTTCGAAACTCTGAAACCCTTAACTCGGTAGGCCCAACCAAGCCTATTGTAAATCCTCTAACAAGGCAGTTCACAGTTGTGGATCTGAAATCCTTTAAGAGGGTAGTCTTTAATAGGACTTATCTCCTAACAGAGATCTGGATTCCTAACAAGATCTATTCTGGTGAAGAATGTTGTGAGACCTAAACCGGTATGACCTTAACCAGTCTGGTTACTATTCTGCAAATAGTTTACTTGTGATTTTTACTCACTGTGGTTTTTTTCATTTGGGTTTGCACGTCAAAATATCTTGTGTTATGGTGATTGTGCTTCTGTGGGTGAATGCTTTATTTGCTATTTGGCTTGTTTGTGTTTTAATTGGTTTATTGTTTAAACTGCTACACCGGTCTGCTGTAAAATTGTTTAAGAGTCTAGTTAAATTGTTAGGCATACTAATAACTCTGGGGCTCTGGGGTTCCTGGGTAGGTGATAGGACTCCCTCGCAAAGAAATAATCCAGAACTCTAGGATTCTGGGTTCAGTGATAAGTAAGTTTCAACAAAATCCTGGAACTCTGGGGTTCCGGGGTAGGTGATAGGACTCCCTCGCAAGTAAATAATCCGAAACTCCTGGATTCTGGGGTTTTGGGGTCAGAGATAAGCAAGTTTCAACAAAATCACAGAACTTCAGGGTTCGAGGGTAGGTGATAGGGCATAGGGGACACGCAAAAAAAATACACAAAAAATGAAAAGAAGAGAAAACAAAAACAAAAACCCCAAGAAAGAAGGACAAGAAAAAGAAATCTAACCTACAAATGACCAAAAGGGCAAGAAAACAAATCACCTACCTGGTGGATCAAAATGCCCAAGAACGCAAAAGGAAGCTCAGCAGTTCAGAGGCTCGCGGTTAGGAGGCAAAGAAGAAGGAGCTCTAAATGCACAAATGAATTTTAAAAGTTCATCATTCCTATTTATACCCCCTCCCAAACTTGTCCGTACAAGCGGTTTAAGAAGGACCTCAGGACTCCGGGGTTCCGAGGTTCCGAGCTCAGCAACAAGACACCAAACAAAACATCCCACCACAGGATTATGGGATTCCGAGGTCAGGAAGGCAAGTAAACAAGGACCCACCTCAAGACTCTGGGACTCTGAGGTTCCGGGGTGGATTAGACACACACCTCGAGACTCTGGGACTCTGGAGTTCCAAGGTAAAGGAATAAACACATACAACACACCTCAGGACTCTGAAGTACTGGAGTTCTGAGGTAAAGGAAAAGGAAACAAAATACAAAAAGAAGGAGACCAACCTCGGGACTCCGGGGGTCCGGAGTTCCAAGGTAGGTGAAAGAAAAAAGAACAAAAAGGGACCTCGGGACTCCAGAGTTTTGAGGTAAAAGAAAGAAAAAAAGAAAAAGAACGAAGCAAAACCGAGCCACAATAGGGGACCCATATTGTAACACAAGGAAACTAATGGGGAATGGATATGCAAGGCATAACAGGTAGGTGTAGACAAAGGAGAATGTTGATAAACTACACCCGCTACAAAAAAGTGTATTCTTGGCTCTACAAGGACCTCAAATCCTTGTTCAATACGTCCAATACCATTTCCTTTATATCCATGCTTAGAAATAATTTAGATTCCAAGGCCATAATGGAGTCCAAATTCGAGGGAGAGGCAGAATCAATATTAGTGATATAAAAGAGTAATCATCTTTTATGGTGGGTGTGATGATATTTTTGGGATGTCAAGGTGAGTAGCATTAACTTTATATTCTTAGTTAAAGGATTTTGTAAAGTCTAAGGAACCATAGTCACAAAAAAAAACATGCATTTTCCTTATAGAAGAAGGATTTGTAAAATCCTTTTTAAAAGGATTATTATCCTTGGGAGGAATAGGATCAATAAAATCATCCTCAAAATAAGTATCAGTAGATTATGTTACATTATTGTGAGATGTTAAAAGAATTAGATTAACATAGGAGGAATTGAAGACCAATCTACTTCAATCTTTTGAAAATAGTGAAGGGAATCAAGGTCATCCTTGGTTGTAATTACTTGAATATAATAAGAAAATTTGATAGACTAATGCAAGGTAGATAAGGTACACCCATATTGTGAATCTAGAGCTACCAAGAAGAGATTATACACAGTAAAGCACTTGGCATTGCATATACCAAGGTGGGTAAAGTAACGAGTCCAAGCTACAAATATAGTATTATTGTACCTAGAGATTGTCAACTAACATTATCAAACCGATGAATAAATAAAGGTAGAAACAAGAGAATTAGGACCATCTTTAATCTCAAGTAAAACATCAAAATTACAAATGGTGAGTTCTAAACTAGTATTAATGAGAGTGTGTCTAATACTAATATTATTTATGAAAACAACTATCATTGATATATCAAATTGATTTTGTACTTCAAGAGGAGGAATTTTATGTTGATAGAATGTAATGTCTAAAGTATTAAAATGCATATAATCTATTAAAGCATTCAAATCATTCAGTCTATAAGAAGACAGTACAAGGATCTTCTAGATAGAGGCTCCTGAAGAATAGCATGATAATGAGGAGAAGTTTGAAGAAGATCCTAGAGAGAGATCTTGGGGTGACATAAAGTTTCTCTATAAGATCATACTCTATTGGGGATTTATAAATAAACTTAGGAGCATATGGAATACTAGGCCGATAAGGTGAAATATATGTTAGACAATTAATGTTTTGTTTATTTATTCTAAAGTGGTAAGTGTGGGCTATTACTTTATAATTAGCGGTCGCATGCTTCTTAAATCTATAGATTGAGCAAGTTAAAAGTAGTAACTCAAAGGGTGAACTAAAGAAGGGTCACCATAAATAGTTATTAATTTATTTGGTCATCAATTTTCTCCATTAACATATATTATTGGTCTCTTAGGTTTATCAAGAATACCAAAGACAACAATCATGTTAACATACTTATTATGATGTGTAGAAGAATTAGTTGAATAATATTTTGAAGGAATATATTTAGCATTAATCTATGGGGAATTTGATGCGAGATAAGATTCCTCATTCACTAATACGTCATATATTAAAAGGGAGTGCTCTTGAATGAAAAGAAGGTAAAGTTACATTTCATCCTCTTGCACCAAAACATCCTCAAAAGTAGAAGAAATTTTAGGAGAGAGTTCAACTAAAAATAATAAAAGAGGAGACAATAACTTACTTTTACACACCTGTAAGAGAAATTCTTGAGGTTTCCTAACAAAGTCAAAGAGTGATAGAAGAAAATAAAATAAGAATTTCATTTTTGAAGAGATATATAAATAATTTGGTTGAAGGTCGTCGTATATCCCTTTTGATAAATTGAATGTTTTAAGTTTTTTTATTATTAATAATGCTTATAATAACAATAAAGAGAAAAAGTAGAACTTTGGGTTCACCAAAGTATATTGAACCACGATAAAAAAGAAGTGTTTAAAGATGAATTCACCAAAATGTAATATAGGAAATATGACACTATCAAAAGGAAAACTATGTTCCTTTGAGAGTAAATTTCACTACGTAGACTCAAATAGGGCTAATTATCTAAAGTTATTATAATAAATAAACTATCGAAAATAACTACTAGGAAAAGAATAAAGCAAATGTAATATCAACACAAATGGAAAATAAAGATAACATAGAGAACAAAGGTCAAAAAATGTTGCAATATTTTTGTTGTTTTAGATAACAATAAAATGCCAACTCAAAAGTTTCTTGATGAATGGATTTTGGGGGTTTGGGGTAAAAATTTTGGGGTTCATGTTGCCTTCTCTCGCATGATATAGAAAGGGCTTTTTGTCATATTTTTTAAAAACTATGCTATGCAAGAGTGTGCCCTAGAAAAATGGTATCGGAATGCAAGCAATGTAGTTTTTAGAGCTATGAAATTGTCCCCTAATATTCTTAATGAAGAAATTTTAGTCATCTCTATTCCTAGATGGCTTATTGTGAAATATGTTCCCACTCAATTGTGGGCTTTTCGCCTATAGTTTATTGCTCTAGTGGTCAAGGTCCCACAATTTGAAGAAACTAGAACTACCTTCTCACATATGGATGCAAGGTTACTAGTTGCAATTTCTCCTAGTATGGGCATACCAAAAAATTTGGAATTGACCTTGGGGGTAATCATCTAACTTGCAAAATTGACCTTCTAGGGAGTTTAAATTTCACTCTTTGTCTGCAAAAAAAAGGGACACCAAAAGAATAATTGTCATTATTTTAAACTAAGTTCCTTAAGGAGGAATACATCATTTAGTCCTAATAAACAATATGTAAATTCACAGTACTAACTCCATTGTGCTTATATTAGAAGAGTCCCCTATAGTTAAAGCAAATTAAAAAGGAAACTCTACTGACAAGAAATCCTAAACTTGATGATCAAATGACTACAAATGAAACATAGAAACTAAAAGACCTACTAAAAATTATTCTAAATATGTCTAATCCTTTGCCCAAGACCAATACTAGATAACCAAAGAATACCCAAGCATTGGCCTTAGACATGATAAAAAATAAAATGAATGAAGTTAGAAAAACTAATTTACAAAATTTGTTAGATTTGGTAGACTCGGAGGGGATTTTAGAGTCTTGACCTAATAAGGGAGTCATATATAAAAACACTTCAAACCTCTCCCTAGATATTTCCCTAATTTTAATTGAAGAAATTATCAAAGTGTTTTATAAAAGTATCTCCTTTATGGAAATAAAAGAGGAAAAAAATAAAAAATAAAACACCTCAATAGAGGTGATACTGAGGAAAAACAAGTAAAAAGAACGGTAAAGAAGACAAGATTCCCAAATGCTTAGACAAGTTTAGAAATAGAAAAGAGGTAGAATCTAACCTAAATGAGGAAGAAATTGAATTACATTAGCTAGAATATAAGGGGAGTTCCTTTAAATAGAAAAAATTAAAATTAAAATAATGTGCAAGCAATTTGGTAACATCGATATCCTCATGCTTCAGGAGGTAAAGACAAATGGTTTCACTCTTGACACTAGTTTGAACCTTGTTTAGAAGGAGTCACTTCACTTCTATTCCAAACATAAAAAATGCAAAGAGGTTACTACCATCTTGCTAAATAATAAATTGGGTCACTATATTAGAGAATTTGACTCCTCCCCTTGCAAAAGGGCTACTTGGATTATTCTTGAATATGAGGAAACAAAGTTTGGGATTTTCTCAATTTATGCCGCTAATCATCATGGAGAAAGGATCCAATTGTGAAAATGGTTGGGCAGTCTTCCTAATATCCCTTGGATCGTTGGTGGGGATTTCGACATGATAGAATACAATGAAGATAAGATTGGTGGTTTACATATGGACTGGAAAGGAAATGAAATTTATTTTTGGTATCTGTAATGGTGAAGATATTATGGTTTCACCCGAAATGTAGTAAAACCATTAATATTTTTCTTTGGGACCTTCATATTAGGGAAAGATGGAATTTAATAGATTTAAGCCTAAAAGACCAAGATTCTAATCAAATTCTAGGGGTTTTAGATGTCCTTCTTCTTTCCCTTGAGATTGAATTGATTTGATTAATAATGTTTAAATTAGGGTAAATATACTGAAATTGAAGTAATTATGCATAAAAAATGAGCTACAATCATCAAACGGAGCTATGAACCTAGATCTGAGCAATATGTGACTATTTGGATCTGTTCCCAAAAGGTTGTCCTGAATTGTCGGGACCAAAATTCTCGTCACTCTAGTCCTCCGAAATTTTTGCCATCCAAAAGGGAATCTATTCGTCTTTGTTAATAATGCCAATCCTAAAAATTATAAACTCTGTACATGTTCATGTACACAGTAGAGAAGGGAAAATGGTTAGGAATAGGGGTTTGCCTTATGTCAAACCTTGGTTTTGGAATCAGCCATGAAATAGAATTGAAACATTTGTAAATGAAGTATTGTAATGGAAATAATTTCCTTTTGAGGGAAATATTGAAAATGTTTGAAACACTAATCATATACCTCTTTATGAAAATTTGTTTGTCTCCATAAGGAATTAGGGTTTCATATAGATAGACTTCATAAAACATAAAATATGAATGTCATCTCCAATGCTTAAATCTTGACTTCACCTTTGCTCCAATTCTTAAAAGAAGACTAGTTTCTTTCTCTCTTAAATTCAAATGCTTGATTGCTTGAACTAATTTATCAGATAATTGTTAGGTTTGAAATGAGAGGGGTAAACCTCCTTTTATATATGCTTGGTCAAAAAACAAATTAATATTTTGACATGAGACAACATGGGATCCAAGTTCTTGCCCATTGTACGTTACCATTGAGAGCCCCAAAATAGGTCCTAATTGGGAGGACCAGGGAGTGGGCACTCTGGTCCTAACCAGTCAAGGACTCAGAATTTTGGAGGAGAAAATACATATGATGAAAATATTGAGTTTGGTGCAAGGTGTGAGTAGAATCAAGGCTCCAATCAGGCCTCAGGTGATGAATGCTAAGGTATGAGCCCAAATGAGGATAAAATTGTAAGGGAGTACAATTTAGGATGCTACATTTAGCCCCCACTTTAGCAAGAATATGAGATAGGATACTCTCAGTAAAGTACAAAGGTTTGTATTGAATTTTTTTTATCAAGATATCAAAGAGACAAGACACACTAAGCCCCCAAGGGACTTTAGGATCTTATTACTTCAATATCAAGATAAAAGGGACATCATAAGAGAAAGAGAAAGACAATCATGACTGCTAGCCTAGTAATGTTCACTTACTATGAGTCATGAAAAAGAAAAATACCAAATTACAAAGCAAAAGGCCCAATTTGTAAGGTAACTTGAGTATTCAGATATGTGATAGTGTGTGCACAAATTGGAACATTGAGCGGAGTGTATTCCCCCATGTTAAAGCAATAAAATGTGCCTTATCATGACCAATTGCTTTAAGGTAGCATGCATCCAAAAGACAAGCACATTACCACAATGATATGCCCCTAGGAAAGGACAAATCAAAGGATAATGGTCACAAAACATAAAACACATAAGGGATCCACTAAATGTGGGGTTAGTGTGCTCTTATGAAAAATAATGTATATCATGAAATATATATATATATATATATTGAATTAACCTCATCCCCTAAAGGTAGCGGAACCACAAGCACAATGGAAGAAGGGAACGTGTGTCTTTTGAGTCAACACGTGGAAGAGACCAAAAGAGATCTCAATGCTTTGCATCATCCCCAAGTATAAAACACAAGGGACAACAAATAGAAGAATTGAGATACAAATAGAAGAATGGCACAACAAAAAAACACCACAGGGGAAACACGTTATGAACAAGCAAGAGAGGAGAGAGAATCTACGACATGAATGAAGCTAATCAAGCAAATCATCCACATCCCAATCTTGTTGAATATTGTTTTTGGGAAGGTAAACAAGATGTAAGAGGAGAAACTTTGAGCATAGTAGATGTAGCTACTGCAAGTTCCAAACAAGGACCATGCTCTAACGATGAGTCACTTTGTCTATCACTAGGAGCTAGGATTAATGCTTTTGAAAATTGTTTAGATAAATCATTGTTAACATTAACAAACTCATATTCATCAATAGAATCATGTTAGCATCAATATTTTTATCTTGAACATCATTTTCATCCATTTCCTCATCAAGATTAATAAAATTAGGATCTCTAATACGAATAGATAATGAACCATCGTCTTTCTTAAGCATTTTTAATCTTGGTGATTTAGGTTGAGCTTCATCTGTGTGGCTAGGTTAAGGTTGGACAAATAGGACCAAGTCGACATTTGGTGTCTTCGAAGAGGAAATGGGTTGAGAAGCAAGTTGATGAGCTTTAGAATGACGTCTCCATTGGCGTTCTCTCACACAACAATTTCTTTTAGATTTGGATGAGGGTCGTGAAGGTTTAGGATCAATGAATATAGACTTAATATTTTCCTTTAAATGAAGAGGAATGAGAGAAGGTTTGTTAAGTTGAAAGATAGGTGATGTCAGGCACTTCCCTTTGTAATAAGTAGAAGGTGGGGACTGTGACATATAGGGGAGGGACCGTGACATATAAGGGAGGAATAGAAGGTGTAGGAAGGAGACTGAGTCCATCACGAGGAGGAGGAATAGGTGTCTAAAGATCTCTAGGCTTACTCAAAGATAAGATCATCTCATTCTTCCACTTTTGATAAGATAGGAAGAGAGAATCACTTCAAGGTTTAAGAGGCTCAAATTGTTTAGGCCAAGAGTAATCAAGGTTGACATCTCCATGCCTCACCATGGGTTGATACATGCTATGATTAATTATTTTGATTTTTGTCATTAAGAGGGAATTTGAGACATTTATGAATAGTAGAATGGATCGCTTTCATGGAAGAGAGCCAAGGATGTCCCAAATTCACACAAAATTGATTTGATATAGGAATGATAGCAAAAATGACATCTAATCTCTTAGTACCAACCTCTACAGGAAGAGTAATAGAACTGATAGTAGGGCAAGGGAAACCATCGTACACCTTAACCACTACATCATATTTATCATATGTTACTTGATGCAATTGTAGAGTATAAATATATTCTTCAGTGATCACAATCACCATACATGTTGGATCAATGAGCACCTCTCGTGAGAGTTTGTCTTAGATCTTCGTAGTGATATATAGTGGGCCATCAAGTGCATCAATAATCTCACCTGCATCAAAAGTAATGCATAGGTCCTTAGGAGGTATAGGTTTATCAACAAGGTTCACCACATAATTAGACTCAAGGCCAAGGTCATTGGGAGTATATGCAAGAGACTTAGACTTAATCACATTAGTAGAATGGGAAGGAAAAGGATTAGTAAAGATTTGAAGGTTTTGATTAGGAGGATCTACGGATTTGTTCCCTTTGTCATTCACATTCGCTACATATATAGTATTGTTATCAATAAATTCTTGAATCATACTCCTTAAGGTATAACACTTCTCAATATCATGACCGGGTTAACGATGGAATTGACAAAAGGCTTTGGTATCATGATAGGGTGGCAAACATTTGGGTGTATCTATTGGCTTGATAAAAGGAAGCTTCGTTACATTTTTATTTATCAATTGTGCAATTATTATATGCAAAGATTCTAAAAGAGGAGTAGATTATTTTCTGAAGTATTTAGATAAAGGGGCCACACCTGATGTCATGGTTTCCACTTGAGTATTGATGTTTTCATTGATCTTTATGTATCCCTTGTTTGGTCTAAACTTTACAAAATATTGTTGAGCACTCTTATTCTTATCAATCAAAGCTATTGAAGGAGATGATTCAAATTGAATCACTTGAAGCTAATATTTATGAAGCACTACGCACAACTGTGTAAAGGAAGTAAACTCATAAAAAAGAAGCTTATCCCTAATGTCTTTTTTGTAAATTATAAATAAAAAATCTTTGAACATCTTGATCCGGCATAGGATAAGAAATTTGAGAAAACAAAATTTTATATCTACCAATAAAACCAATCACTTTTTCTTTAACACCTTGCTTACAATGAATCAAATTAGTTAAAGTAATTTTAGGACTAATATTATTGTAAAATTGTTGAATGGAATAATTAGATAATTGTTGAAATGATGTAATAGAATAAGGAGGCAAAGAAAAATACCATTGCAAGGCTTTATCCCTAAAGTTTTGAGTAAACAATTTAGCCATAAGTCTTTGATCATGAGCAAAGTCACTAAACAAAGTTTAGAATATTTTCACATGATTCAAGGGATCACGTTTTCCATTGTAAAGCTCCAATTGAGGGACTTACATATGTTTAGGAGGGACGACATGGACAATGTCATGAGATAATGAGTTCACTACATTAAATATGGGCACATTAAACTTGGATTGGGTAAAGGAAGATATTTGTTGTTGTAGGGATGAAATAGTTTGGGTGAGGTTATTGATGGTTGCTTCAGTGGATGGTTTGAAATTGGACATATTGGATTGGGATGGAGGAGTAACATTGTTGTATGTGGGTTGAGTTTAAGAGTCAGGAGGTGGAACACTATGATATATAGGTATGTGAGATAATTGGGTCACAAATGGAAGACTCACAGAAGGAGGTATAAAAAGAATTTTGATTATTAAGGTTTCCCCCTAGACTAATGTGTGCATTATTAACATTTTGTGTGGAAGTAGTCATGATAGAAGATGTGAATGTAGGCACACTAGGCAAGGATCTAGGCATAGGAATGGAATGATTGACTTGACTAGTAGTTTGAGGGTAACCAAGGACTTTGATACAACTTTTGATAGGCATGATATTAGTAATAATATGAGCAAGACCATGCAAAAAATCAACACCAATTTATCACTTTGAACCATTGTTTTTAATCCTTTAATCAATGAGATTGCATCACTTTTTGGGTATTGTTGACTTATCCATTGTTGAAGATTTTCAAATTCAATGTCAATCTTCTCCAATTGGTTAATTGAAACCCTAGTTAGTGATTCATCCACATTATGAGAATTAGGAAAAGAATGCAGATAAATGACATCATTTATTGGATTAGAGGAACCACCAACCTTTTCATGAAATAAGTTATCCAAATTAGGCTCCATATCTATAGCAATTAAACCATGCTAAGCCATAATTCTACAACTTCTCACAAGAATATTGTAGTTACAGAGCTAATGGTAACAAAACTCATGCACAAAAGAGGGAAATTTGAATTTGAAATTAAAAAATTATGATTAACAATGTAAAATTTTGTAAAAAAGATTGATTAGATAAATGCCTCTAAATCATATCATAGCATATCATAAAGATCGAGTATGAAAATAAATTTTAAAAAATTATGCAACCCACAAACTTAATTTTTAAAATTATAAATTAGGCTTTTTGTAAATTCAACCACTAAATTTATGCAATTCAATTGAAAATGAGATATATGAGTGCAAAGTTGAATTTTAAATTACATGACTAATCATATTTAAAATAATGAATCCAAATTAAGCAACCCATGTTCAATTTTAGAAAGAAAAAAAATAGGTTTTTTGTGAATTTAACCTCTAAATTTTTGTAATTCAATTAAAAATTAAACTTGTATATGTAAATTTGAATTTGAAAATGCATAAACACTCAGATCTGAGAACATAGATCAGAAATTAAGGGTATAAGATGTCATGTTCACCAAAATGTAATGGTGAAAATATTGGGGGTTTCACTTGAAATGTAGTAAAACCACTAATATTTTTCTTAGGAACCTTCACATTAGGGAAAGATAAAATTTAATAGATCTAAGCCTAAAAGACCGAGATTCTTAACAAATTCCAGGGGTTTTAGATGTCCCTTTTCTTTGCCTTTAGATTGAATTGATTTGATTAATAATGCTAAAATTAGGGTAAATGTACTGAAATTGAAGTAATTATGCATAAACAGAGAGCTATAATTGTCAAACGGAGCCACGAACTTGGATTTGAGCAATATGTGACTATTTGGATATTTTCCCAAAAGGTTGTCTTGAATTGTCGAGACCAGAATGCCCATCGCTCTAATCCTGTGAAATTTTCACCATCCAAAAGCGAATTTGTTCATCTCTGTGAATAATGTCGATTCTGAAAATTGTAGCTCTGTACCTGTTCTTGCACACAATTGAGAAAACAAAATGGCTAGGAATAGGGGTTTACCTTAGGTCAAACCCTAATTTTGGAATTAACCACGAAATAGAATTAAAATGTAAATGAAATATTGTAATGGAAATGATTTCCTTTTGAGAGAAATGTTGAAAATGTCTAAAGCACCAATGGTATACCTCTTTATGAAGTTTTGTTTGTCTCCAGAAGGAATTAGGGTTTCATGGAGATAGTTTTCATAAAACATGGAACATGAATGTCATCTTTAATGCTTGAATTTTGACTTCACCTCTGCTCCAATGCTTGAAAGAAGACCAATTGATTGCTCACTTGAATTTGAACACTTGATTTCTTGAATTGATTGATCGGATGATTGTTAGGTTTGAAATGAGAGGGGTAGACCTCCTTTTATGCATGCTTGGTCGAAAAACAAATTAATTTTTTGACATGAGTTGACATGGGATCCGGGTTCCCGCCCATTGTATGTTACCATTGAGAGGCCCCAAAATGGGCCCTAATCGGGAGGACCAAGGCATGGGCGCTTTGGTCCTAACCAATCAGGGACTCAAATTTTGGGGGAGAGAAATACATGTAATGAAAATATTGAGTTTCGTGTATAGTGTGAGTAGATTCAGGGCTCCAATCAGGCCTCGAGGGATGAATGCCAAGGTGAGGGCACAAATGAGGACAAAATTGTAAGGGAGTACAATTTAGGATGCTACCGTAATAAATGAAAAACAAGTTGAATCTTTTTTATCCTTTGGACTGACTTAAAAAGTAAAGTAAAGGAATATGATATACATGATTTAATTTCTAAAAAGGCAACAAAAGGCTCTATTGTAGACTCGGTAGGTTCTATGCAAATAGGGATCTTTTTTTCATTTGATTTAGTGGATAGAGAATATTTTTATCTTCTTGTTTTGTACTCATAATTTTATCTCCATTAGTATATTTACCATTGTGTTTACTTTATATCTTGTTTTATTATTTATCTATCTAGTTGTCAGTGGAGGTGGAAACATCGAAATGAAGGTCTAACTATAGTAGACCTCTAAAAGATAACCCCAACATTTTCCTTTTTGGTTTGTGTGCATGTTATCAGTGAAGAGACAATTTGTTAGAGACTTCAATCATGGACCCATTGTGTGAGTTTCCTTTATTTTCTTAGTCTATTTAATATTCATTATTTTACTCTCTTTTATTTATCTATCACCTACAAAACACTTAACTATGGTACTGTATTTTTGGGTATGAAACTTTGTACTCTATCTACATGGGACATTGACACATTGCATTATTTCCATGAACCACATGTGCATCCTTGGTCGGAGATTTGGTGGTGGTCATCAAAAGATCTTTGCGACACACTTGGTGTTATCTACTGGCACTTGAAAGTCCCTATGCTTTGTTCTTATCCTAAATGGAGAGGTTAATTGAATAAGTCCCTAAGAGGTTATCTAGAACCTTTCGGAGTGGTTTTCTTTTTTCCCCTCTACATTTTGGTGAACCTGGCATGAAGGCTTATCTTGTATTCATGTAGTTCATTTTAAAACACTTAAATATTTTATTTAAATATTATCTCAATACTTGTGTCAGGTTCCTTCCTTGCACCTTTTTGGAGCTTTTGAAGCATTGTAAGGCTCATCTAAGAGCTTTGCAACCTAGATTGCCTCTAGCATTATTCTGAGAACTTATAGACCAAGTATCCCTCTAAATAATTATAGTCCTACTTCTAGACTACCTGTTCATGTGTATGAGGAATCCAAATGATCCCTTTACTTCTTATCCCCTTGAGAGTATTATTACAGAGGGTTATTCTACAAATAGTTCACAAAATAATACCTCGATGAATAGTCCTTCAAGGTGTCCTCTTGTTGTCGATCATGAATCTTCTCATGCAATTCCATTTGCTAGATTCACTCTTTAGAGGATAACCTAAGGAAATTTCAAGGTTTTCTTGGTCGAAAAAATGTCATCCCTCAGGTTGGCTCTGCTATTCATAATCCAAGAAATATGCTTATCTCGGATAAGAAAGGCCTGAATGTGTTAAGGGATATTTATATGATTAATAAAATTCATGTATCAATTGTTGATATCCCTGCCTAGGTGATTCAATTTGGCACCACTAGTCCACATATTGGTGTCAATATTCCTAGAGTGTCAATCCATATGGTAGATATTGGACCTTCTATCTATTTGTTTACTGGTGGTACTATACCTAGCATCAATGTTTCATAAATGCCCTTAGGGTATACTGGCATGGCTATCACTTATATCACCTTTGGTGCTTCTATTAGTGCTAGTATGAGTATTAGTGGTTGCTAGTGGTGGTACTGCCCCTTCTGGCTTTGTCTCTTTGCCTCCATCTCCCTTCCCTAACAACCTAGTGTTAAACAATATTATCCAAAATATGGCACAATTACATCAACAACTTACTACTCTTACATTTGTTTCAAATCAGTCTTTGCTTCCGACTTATTATTATTGTAGTCCTCTTTATCTAAGTATCTTAAACACCATTACCCCTCGAGGGGAAGAATCAATAAAATTTGATTGATACAATGGAGAAGGAGATCTTAACATTCATATTAACTATTTCATGACTCTCTATAGTGATTATCATAATTTGGACTTTGTGTTGTTGAAGATATTCTCTTGGTCCCTTAAGGGAATGCGCTAGAATGTTACAGTTCATTACCTAACTATATCAAATCATTCAATTAACTTATGGATGTATTTCACATGTATTTTTAGGCAAACATTGGAAGCAAGTTCATTATGTAAGGCATTGTTCATTGCAAGCAAAAACCTAATGAGGGCATAACAAACTTTATTTATTGTTGCCATCCATCTCTACAAAGATCCCCTTACCCTGTTACACAACGATATACAAAGAATATTTATCAAAAATATATAGTTGGAATTAAGAGAGAAGATGAATCTTAATCATTACTCTAACTTTACTAATCTTTGTTCTATGCTCATTGACTATCAACACATGATGATTCAATTCAAAGAATCTTCCTCAAATTATTATACTAATACTTTCATATGTGTGTCTTCTACGTGAGGGTCTACCAAGAAGAAAGTTGTGGTGAAAGTCACAATTGTACCTCAACCAATTGAGAGATCCATACAAGAACCACAATAGAATCATACCTTTATCAAATTGTTTGATTCTTATCTTCATAGTATAAAGAAAAAGAATAATCTTATAACCCTTCTTGAAATTAGAGCACTACCCAACAACAAACCATACCCTTGATGGTATGATGGTTCTAAATTTTGTCAGTATCACCATGTACTTGGACATGACATCGAGAATTATATTCTTACTAGACATATAGTCCAAGATCATATAGACAACAATGTTATCTAGGTTGGTGATTGAAAACATAAATCTAACAAGTCTATTGATAAAATCAACAATGAGCTCCAAATCTACACTGATGCTTTCCCGCCTCATTCATCAAACTTTATCTCTGCATCATCAAACCTTGAACCAAGTGGTGGCATGTATGCTAACATGGTCACTATCACTCCAATCTCGCCCCCTATCTAGAGAATAAAAGCTAATGACATACCTTTTACACCTCTGGTTGCTCCTTATAGTGGGGATCCTGATCCATTATACATCTCAATTAAGATAAATGATCACACTATTAAAGGGGTGATGGTAGATCCCACATGCCAAGTAGATGTCATTACAAAGGAGGCTCTATTTATAAATGGTTTACATAGAGAGAGATATGATGAGTGTCGTTCTTTTGTTCACACACATGACAGGTTGTCCATTCCTCCTCTAGGTAACACCACTTTGACAATCTTAGTGGGACGTAATGCGATATTGAATACCTTCATTATCATTCCCAAGTCAGACCTGTTATGTGTAAAGCTGGGTATCCCTTGGTTGATCACCATGGAAGAAATTCCCTTGGTAATTCATAAGTGCTTGAATTCCCCTCACAAGGGCACAGCTCATGTTGTCCAAGACACTGGATTTCAACCATTATTCATTTGTGGGGACTTTTCATTAGACCATTCCTAACCTACTTTGATTGGGCATGTGCTTCTCTATGGAGACTTACTATACAAAACCTATTATAAGTATAAAATGAGGGATTTGGATCCTAAGTCGATTCAACCTACGGTTTCTCTATCTCCTCCTACATCGGTTTTCACTCCTTCTTCCCTATCTTCTCCTATACTACAATGAGTTGTGTCTTCTGCCCCTTTTCCAATGGGGGCGACTAAGGATAGACTTGTTCCTTAGGGTAGACCTCATTGCTCATCTATGACCACACAGCTCTCGATGGTGTCTTTTGTTCTTGCATTTGCACCTAGTGCAAGCAAAGGAAAGGCACCTACACTATCGATGTCTACAACCTACCCTCCCTTCAAGATTTTGATCCTAGTAAATGGCCCTCATCTTGCTTGGTATGGTAAGGGTAGGTGGTCACCCTAAGCTCATCTATCACCTTTTTCTTCTACATAACAACCTCTAAGGGTACCCCCTATTCCTCCAACTGCTCCTCAAGAAAAACAATGAAGGGTGTTTATGGTTGCACTTGTAGGGATTGTTTCAGTAGCACCTTCTCCTTCATTGGTTGGGCCTTCTTCTTTGTTGACAATGGATGAAGAAGTGTAATAATTATTTATGGGTGATGGTTGGGTAACATGAAGCCACCTTAAACGCTACAAGTGAGTCATCAGTGTCCGCCCCTACTCCTATTATTTTTGTGCTTGCTCTTGCTCCTGTTGCACTTGTTGCATCTATACCTGCTTCATATTTTGTGTTGTTTCCTACTTCTCTTGGGAGTATTGATGAGGCTTTCCCCAAAAGGGTATATATTTTCATTACTCCCTCCTTAGAGATGCCCCTCATCACATCCCTACCTAACCTCCCTTCATTTTCCCAACCTATTGACATGTTGCATACATAGGTGGTGTCTAGTGCAGTGTTTTCCTTTTCACCTACTTTGCAACCTAATCTTCATCAAAATTTTATCTGGGCACTTAAACCTACTATGGTTGATTAAAGGCATCCACCTCCACAAAAAACTAAGCAAAAGTTTGAGCGAGGCCCCCTTCTTGAGTTCCATTGTTGGAACCCATCTCCAATGACCTCTATTTCTTTTTCCTTGTTTTTTTTTGTGCTTCTTTCTTTGTCTACATCTATTTGTATTTTGGAGAAGGTCCCCCCTTCTCCAAAGTTTGTCTTCATTCCTCTTATAGAGGTGGACAATACAACTCATGTTTCACTACGTTGGGCCAAGTCACCTACCTCTTATGTTGAGGGGAATTTGTTTGACTCTCTAGAGAATATTTCAACACTATCTACAATCTTAACATGATTGTTGAATCTCACCTCTCAGTATATATGAGATGAGGATAAGGAATTTGCATTATCCCTAACTATTGCTAATGGTGAAGTGCCTAGTGTTGTCGTCACGGTTGTCCCTCTTTGCTTTGATGGTAGGTGAGTACTAGGACAATACCCTTTTCATCTTATAAGTTGGGGTGTGCATGTCTATGTTCCCTCATGCTTGCTTTATATGTTTTATGCCCCTCTGAAGGACCAAAATTACTTAATAGGTACTTGGAAACAAGGGGTGGTGATTGTATTTATGTGTTTGTTCTCTCTTAAAGGACCCAAGTCACTTTGTAAGTGCTTGTAAATAGGGGATTATCTATTGTGACCTTTGTTTATTTGTTAACCACTCTTCTATTTGTAATATCTTGATTTTTTATTTCAGGGATTGTAGCATCATAAATTATCACCGAGATAATTTACACCTCATGTTTGTGCCCCTACTTTAGCGTGTCCTATCCTCACCACCTTCCTGAGACTTTTTGTGCCTATTCTCCAAATTTGATGTCATGAACAACCTTTTGTGGTTGCCATGGGATATCCACCTCATTTTACCTTTGTTTGGGTTCTGCTTATGGAGGGACCAGGGCACCCTGGTTTGGACGATGACACCCCAAAATGCCATGGTCCCTCTTAATCTATCCCTAATTTAAAATGTGGTGGGTGCTATATCTCTCTGGTAATATTTAATCCCTCTGGATCCACATGATTGTTGGAGGTCAGCTTAATCAGTAAATTACCTAGAAACCCCTATATAAAGACATTATATCAATTCATTTTAGATATAAATCTCCATCTACAAGAAATCTAATACTCTTGCATTTGTGAAGCACTCATCACTAAGCATTTTTAGAGATCTTCAAGGATGCATATTCATCATCAAGCATTATGGAGAAAATTACATCAATCTTATGCAAGCATGTGCATGTGATTAGGGTTTTGTGTTTTTCATGCCATTTCATACAACATATGTGATTACATTCAAAGAGAAAAGAATCATAATCAACAATTTCATATCTGAGGATACCTATTTAGTATTTATTTATGTATTTGCGTTACTTTATTCAAGGTTAATTCCTAAACCGCAGTTTGAATTAGGCAAACCCCTATTCCCAACAATTTCTCATTTATTTCTATGTGTAGGAAATAGGTACAAAGATGTGTTTGGGAAGATCAATATACTTCATAAAGATGAACATGTTTAGCTTTCAGAGGTCGAAAATTCGGAGGACCATGGTGAATTGATGCATCCTAGTCTTGACAAATCAGGCTGAACTTCTAGGAATAGATCCAACACATCTTATTTCTCTTAAATATAGGTTGGTTGCTCCATACAACATTCATATCTCATCATTTCTGCCAATTCACATTAGAAATTCCTTTTTTTACCCTAATTTCAACATTTTCCCAATTACATCCTTCAATATAGAAAGTGGGGCAAACAACCCAGGTGAACCTAATCAAAATTTTAGTCTTTTCCCATTGGGATTAAGCCTATATCTATTAGGTCTATCACTCTTTCAATGTGGTGATCTCTCAAGTAAAATTAGTGGTATTGTTATCTTAATTGGTGAAATCCTAATTTTCACTATTACAGGGACGATGCAAAGCATTGCGAGAATTTAGGCTCTCTTCCATGTTGACCCAAAATTTTATTTTATCTTTGTTTTCATGTGCCTTCTTCAGATCCAAAAAATTGAGGACCATGATGAATAACACACATGTAGATCTATGCATTATTTATTTTTATTGTTGTGAGTTCTTCTAACATCGAACTATCGGATTCCCCTATCTCTTTATGTTGTTGTTGATGTTGTGGGTATCATGTGTCATTTGTTTCAAGGTGGCATTCCATAGAATTATCTCATTATGTTGAAGCCACACAACATCTCTTCTCCTTAGAATGACATGTATTTCATGCATACCATTCTAAGTGGGGGCTATCCCTATTGGCATTTGCATGAAGATTGCATTGATGAACTATTATGTTATCATTGATGTCAATTATAACCGATAATAATATTGTAATAATGTTGTTTTGCAACCGGTAAGTGAGCTTGTGAAGGAAACCAGTATTACTAGAGAAGAAGTGAGATCAATCGGTAAACCCTACCTATTTAAAATGGTTTTTGGCGTGAAGAGATAATGGTTCTATCTTGGGAATGAGAAAGTTCATTGCATGTAATGGAAACTGTGTGATGAGTTACAGAGTTTGATAAAGCGGTGATCAAGGAGCGGTTGAGGTTGTCTTGAATGATGTGCAATGATTGCTATATAATCCAATGGTCATACTTGAACTGATTTGTTTGTAATCTCTATGAGATCTTAGGTTTGTGATGTGTTACTGACTTGTTGTTTTGCTTATAAGGTCGATGAGTTGTTTTGTTGTAGTGTTAGCAATTTTTATTGAATGTAAGAGTGATTGGTTGTCGAACTAGAAGATGTATCTGTAGTATGTGTAAAGGCAGATAGGAGCATGAAAAGGATCTAATCAATCAAAGTAGTTCTATTCACCAGATCAGCGAACCCCTGTTGTTCTCTAACAATTACAACAGTCAAATCCCTTAACCGGGTAAGCTCTAACAAGCCTAGTGTCATCTAAATCCTCTAACCAAGTGATCCATTAGCTTGGATTTCAAATCCTCTACCGAGGTTACTCCTAACAGGGTATTGCTTCTAATAGGGCATTATAGTCAATCCCTTAACCGGGTGGTCCCTAACAGGATTTGTTCTTAACAAGACTTATTGTAAAGCTTTAACAGACTTGGCTCCTAATAGGGTGAACTTCAGAATACTTATGGGTATTCATCCCCACCGTGGTTTTTCCCATTTGGGTTTCCACGTCAAAATCATTGTGTCAAGTGGTGAATGTTTTTGTGGTTATGTTTCGTATGGTTAATTTGCTTAACTGCTAAATCCACTTAGATATAATATGATGACCAACAACAATCTGAAATGAGCTTTTACTTTTGTCAGTAAAGTATTTGGATGTTTTGGTTAAAAGTTTTGAGAGTTTCAAAATTGTTTTACTGTTATGACAGTCAACCGGTATACTTGACAATGATATCGCAATTTGTAGTTCAGTGTTTGAACCAATCAGTTCTGAGTTTGACTTGAGAGGTTGTTTTTGAGTTTGGTGAAAGTCTAGTCAGTTTTATATCTATTGATATACCCACCCACCCCCCCCCCCCTCTCAATAGTTGACCGGATCCTTATCGATTCATCATACCATCAATTGGTGTCAAAGCATTTCAAGTCCTCTAAGGTCTAAGCCTAACTGCTTGAGGTAAAGATCTTGAAGAACATGATGAAGAAAGAAGGTCTGAAGTTTAATAGGGAAAACTATATAATATGGAGTGATAGAATGAAATTTTATATCAAGAGTCTAGGAAGTCAATACTGGGAACATGTTGGTACTCAATATGTTGCACCTAGTGGGACTATGTCTGATGATCAAAAGAAAGAGAAACAAGAAAATAATAAAGCATTGGAGGCCATTATCAGTTCTTTGTCTAATTCAAAGTATATTGATATCCATGGTCTGGAGAGTTCTTATGAGGTGTGGAAGAAACTTGAGGAAATCTATAGCGGTGATGAGCATGTGAAGATTGCCAAAGAAGAGAGTCTGAGAGGTAAATTCAATGACATGCGGATGGTTGAAGGTGAGAATATACAACAGTATGGTCATAGGATCAAAGAGATAGTTGGTGAGATCAAGAGTGCCATAGTGGTTAGTAAGGTTTTGAGATCCCTTCTATCGGTCTGCGCTATCTGAGTTGTAGCCATTCAGGAGCTAAAGTCTATTGATAAAACTAAGGTAACTCTTGACTGCATCATTGGTAAGCTTACTACATTTGAATTAAATAGTTATGACTGTAGTGTTCAAAAATCTGAGTCTACATTTAGAGCTTCGATTTCTAACCCTCCTATGAGGAAAAGCAGAGATGTTAGTTACAGCTATGAATCTAGATCCAACGGATAAGTTGATGATGAAGACAGTCTGATTGAGCTTGAAGCATTGTTGGCCAAGTGGTTACCCAGAGGTACCGGTAAGTATAGAGGTAAATTACCTTTAAAATGTTTTGCATGCAACAAGATTGGACACATTGCAGCTAACTATCCTAATGGTGACAATGAGCATAAGTGTGAGAAGTACAAGAAGTACAAAGGAAAAGGCAAAAGGGATTATCTCATTGTAGTTGATGGTGGTATCACTTATGAGGGATCTGAGGGAGATGCTAATGAAGACATTGTCATTATAGCCATTAAAGAGGAGAAATCTTATTAGAAGGCATTAGTTTCTAGCATGGATAGTTCTGATGATTGGATCATAGATAGTGGTTGTTGACACCACATGACCGGTGACTGGAGTAAATTTCTTACTTTGAAGGAATTTGATGGAGGAGTTGTGAGATTTGGAAATGACTCACCCTACATGGTAAAAGGAAAGGGAACCATTTCTTTTAATGGAAAGAGTAGTGCAGATGATGTCTACTGGGTTGAAGGATTAAAGTACAATCTTTTGAGTGTTGCCCAGCTCAATGACAGAGGTTGTCCATTGGAATTTAACAATAGAATGTGAAAAATCTATGGGAGAAAAGATGAATTGATTGCAACTGGCAAGCAAACAATACGTAAATTGTTTCACCTGAATCCTAAAGTCAACAACTTTTTATTTGCTAAAGTAGATGATAGTTGGCTTCGGCATCGAAGATTTTGTCATATAAACTTTGATAACAGTATTAAGGTCAGTAATTCCAAGTCGGTAAGAGGTTTTCCTTAGTTGGACAAACCAGTGAATGTTCTATGTAAGGAATGTCAGTTAGGAAAGATGACATCCTCAACTTTTAAGAGCAAATCTTTTTCAGCAGAACATTTGCTAGATTTGGTTCATACAGACCTCTATGGACCAATAAGGACTAAAACTATTCAAGGTGACAGATATTTTATGATCTTCACTGATGATTGCTCAAGAATGATGTGGGCCACATTATTGAAGGACAAAATAGAAGCCTTTAGTAAGTTCAAGGCATTCAGGGCCTTAGCTGAAAAGGAAAGTGGTAAGAAGATAAAGTGTCTGAGTGTTGATCAAGGTGGTGAATTTACTTCAGAGGAATTCACTAGATATTGTGAAGACAATGGAATAAAGAGGCATCTTTCTGCACTGAGGACACCACAACATAATGGTATTGTAGAGAGGAACAATCGGTTAGTTGTTGAAGCTGCTAGAATGATGCTTATATAAGGAGTAGCAAAAACTTTCTGGAGAGAAGTTGTTAGCACAACTGTCTACACTATGAGCCAGATATTGGTAAAAAGAGGTAAGGATAAAACTCCTTATGAGTACTAGTATGGTAGACCACCTAATGTTAGTTATTTTAATATTTTTGGCAGTAAATGTTTTATCAAAAGAGGTGACTATGTCAGTTTGTTTGACGCTAAAAGTGATGAAGGCATATTTCTTGGTTACTCCAGCAAGAGTAAGGCCTACAAATGTTACAACAACCCAACACACAGAATCATTGAAAGTGTTGATGTTCGAGTGGATAAGTATCCTGAAGTATCAGGAGAAACCAGTGAAGAGAAAAAGGATGAAGAACCTTGCATTCTAATTTTGGAACCAGAATCGGTGAAGCCAGAAGCTGGTGAAGTGAATGTTGTTGTACTGGTTCAACCAGAACAGGTAGATTCAGAAGAAGAGGATGATAGAGAAGAAGAAGAACCTGAAGATAATGATCATGTCATTCCAAGGTATGTGAGACTCAATCATAATCCTGACCAGATTATTGGAGATAAAGATGTTGGAGTGTTAACTAGAGGAAGAATTAGAGAGGATTCTTGCATGATCTCCACTATTGAGCCTAGAATTGCTAAGGAAGCATTTGGAGATGATCACTAGATTAAAGCTATGGAGGAGGAGCTTGACCAGATTGAGAAGAACAACACATGGACCTTAGTACCCAGACCGATGAATAAAAATGTGATAGGTGCTAAATGGGTATTCAGGAAAAAAATGAATGAAGATGGAATAGTAGTCAGAAACAAAGATAGATTGGTATGCAAAGGTTATGCACAGGAAGAAGGAGAAGACTATGGTGATACATTTGCACTAGCTACTAGATTGGAAGGTGCTAGGACTCTACTTGCATTTGCAGCATGTAAGGGATTCAAAGTATATCAGATGGATGTGAAGTCAACATTTCTAAATGGGATACTGGAAGAAGAAGTATACATTGAGCACCTAGATGGTTATGCGTTGACTGATGCAAAGGATATGGTGTGTAAACTGCATAAGGCACTATATGGTTTGAAGCAAGCACCGAGAGCATGGTATGAAAGGCTACATTGACACCTGATGAAGATAGGTTTTCAAAGAACCAGTGAAGACAACAATATATATCTCAAATCTGAAGGAGATAAGATACTGGTTAGTGAAGTGTTTGTGGATAATATCATATTTGGAGGTAATGATGACATGAGTGATGACTTTGCAAATGAGATGAAAAGTGAATTTTAAATGTCTCTAGTAGGTGAGATAAAATTCTTCATAGGTTTGCAAATTCAGTAGATGAAGAGTGGTATTTTTATCACACAGTCTAAATATGTGAAAGAGGTATTGAAGACATTTGGAATGAGTGACTGTAAACCAGTTGGGATACCAATGGTTATAGGATGTAAATTATCTAAGGAGGATGAAGTCGCATCTGTTGATGAAAAGGAGTATAGGTCAATGATAGGGAAATTTCATTATGTTGTTTGCAGTAGACCAGATATTGCTCATGCAGTTGGTTTATTTGCCAGATTTCAGAAGAATCCAAAGGAGACACACTTGATAGCAACCAAGAGGGTATTTAGATATTTGAAAGGTAGTATTGACTATGGATTATGGTATCCATATGCAGGTAACTTTGATTTGAAGGTTTATACAGATGCAAACTGGTCAAGTAATGTTGATGATAGGAAGAGCACAACCGGTGGTGCATTTTTTCTTGGAGGAAGACTTGTATCTTGGAGCAGCAAGAAGCAGAGTTGTATATCACAGTCCACTACTGAAGTTGAGTATGTTGCAGCGCATATGAATTGTACCCAAGCAATCTGGATGAAACACATTTTGGAAGGATTCAAGCTGAAGATTACAGATCCAGTAAAGATTTTATGTGACAACACTAGTGCAAAAAATATTTCAAAGAACCTGGTGTTGCATGCTAAAACCAAGCATATTGAGCTGAAATGTCATTTCTTGAGAGAGAAAGTGTAGAGTAAAGATGTGTTATTGGAGCATGTATCTACCAAGGAGCAGCTGGCAGATATCTTTACTAAACCTATGCCTAAGACTACTTTTGAGTATCTTAGAGGTCAGCTAGGGGTTGTGCCCCTACATGAGGTCAATTGAGCATGATGTGGAATACATCAGTCTCAGAGCTAATTGAAGAATATTAAAGTAGTATTGGTGTAGAGTAGAGTTATTCCACAGGGGGAGCATCAAGTTGCAGATTGTTGATGCAGAATAGTGAAGTATGACACTGCCTGTTTTACTTTGACTTTGGCATTGTTGTCAAAGAGGGAGAAGAACTATATGATTATGGGGAGAAGAATTGTATGATTGATAGAGATAAGATCTATAGCTAGT
Organism: Cryptomeria japonica; assembly: GCF_030272615.1. NCBI lineage: Eukaryota > Viridiplantae > Streptophyta > Pinopsida > Cupressales > Cupressaceae > Cryptomeria > Cryptomeria japonica. The sequence continues at coordinate 230,665,678 of NC_081414.1, read as the reverse complement.
TACCAACTAAAGATATGGAGACTCAATTGAAGGGGAGTACATGGAAAAATATAAACTAGGATTCCTATTCACAATCAAGGGTATTGATACTTGTATTGCCATCAATGCCAAAGGAGGAGATTGTTGGCATTTGCATGAATATTGCATTGATGAACTATTATGTTGTCATTGATGTCAATTATAATCGGTAATGATGTTGTAATAATGTTGTTTTGCAACTAGTAAGTGAGCTTGTGAAGGAAATGGGTATTACTAGAGAAGAAGTGAGATCAACTGGTAAACCCTACCTGTTAATATGCTAAACCCTAACTGATGGAGCTTGGTGAATCAGTTGTATTAGTTTATGATCAAGTGATGAGCAGTAATGATTATGCCATGTATGCATGTTGTATGAGATTAAGTTTAAAATGGTTTTTGACGCGAAGAGATAACAGTTTTATCTTGGGAATGAGCAAGTTCATTGCATGTAATGGAAACCGCGTGATGAGTTACAAAGTTCGATGAAGTGGTGATCAAGGAGTGGTCGAGGTTGTCTTTAATGATGTGAAATGATTGCTATGTAATCCAATGGTCATACTTGAACTGATTTGTTTGTAATCTATGTGAGATCTTAGGTTTGTGATGTGTTACCGACCAGTTGTTTTGCTTATAAGGTCGATGAGTTGTTTTGTTGTAGTGTTGACAATTTTGGTTGAATGTAAGAGTGATTGGTTGTCGAACCAAAAGATGTATTTGCAGTATGTGTAAAGGCAGATAGGAGCATGAAAAGGATCTGATCAAGCAAAGTAGTGCTATTCACCAGATCAGCAAACCCCTGTTGTTCTCTAACAATTACAACAATCAAATCCCTTCACCGGGTAAGCTCTAACGAGCTTAGTGTTATCTAAATCCTCTAACTAGGTAATCCATTATCTTGGATTTCAAATCCTCTACCAAGGTTACTCCTAATAGGGTATTGCTTCTAATAGGGCATTATAGTCAATCCTTTAACTGGGTGGTCCCTAACAAGATGTGTTCTTAACAAGACTTATTGTAAAGCTTTAACAGACTTGGCTCCTAACAGGGCGAACTTCAGAAGAGTTCAGAATACTTATGGGTATTCATCCCCACCGTGGTTTTTCCCATTTGGGTTTCCATGTCAAAATAATTGTTTCAAGTGGTGAATGTTTTTGTGGTTATGTTTGGCATGGTTAATTTGCTTAACTGCTAAATCCACTTAGATATGATATGATGATCGACAACAATCTGAAATGAGCTTTATTTTTTGTTAGTAAAGTATTTGGATGTTTTGGTTAAAAGTTTTGAGAGTTTTAGAATTGTTTTACTATTATTCTGTTATGACAGTCAACCGGTATACTTGATAGTGATATTGCAATTTGTAGTTCAGTGTTTGAAATAGTCAGTTATGAGTTTGACTTGAGAGGTTGTTTTTGAGTTTGGCGGAAGTCTAGTTAGTTTTCTATCTACTAATTCACCCCCCCTCTTAGTAGTTGACTAGATCCTTATTTATTCATCATACCATCAATCCCATCTCTGCATTTTTGCATACTTGTGTTAGCATCTTGTTTATCTTTATACCTATTTATCTAATGATCTTATTTCATATCTCATATTTGTTTCCTTTGTGGGGGCCAAACCATATAATATGTATGTTATCACCTTCATGGGTACCAAACCATTTGATCTTTATGTTTGTCACCTTTGTGGGGGCCAAACCACTTGATCTTTATTTTATCACCTTTGTGGGGGCCAAACCATTATCTAATCAATTTATGATCGCCCTATCATAAAAAAACTTGCTACCCATATTGGTGAAACCTTTTTTATCTTAGTGATCGCTATCTTGTTATCTCTTATGTCTAATCATATCATTTTTATATTAATTTTTTTCCTTTTTCATTTAACATGTTTGTCTACAGCTAACATGTTTGTGATGAAACAACCTATGAACATCTCACAAAGGTCCAGGTCTCTTCCTTGGGGGCAACTCCACATGGTTAGAGGATTCTACTTCCCCTTCGTATCTTGGTAAATTGTTTTCTACTTTAGCTCGCATCTCATGTTAACGTTATGCTCTCTAAAGTGAGGGTAGAGTGAAATATGGTAAATTGCACCTTGTACAATTCTATAGTACATAAGAACCTTCGTTTTATGTAGATTAGAGAATCCCTTCACTTTTTTGTCTGTTTAACCACTTAGCATGCCTTGTCAACTTTGCTTTTGTCCATTTTCTCAACTTTGTTAACTATTTGACTCGTGAATACCTATGAGCCATGGAGACATCTACATATTGCACTAGCATCCCACGAATGTGCAGTCCAAAGGTGGCCATTGGAATGTTACACTTGGACTAAAAAAAGTTTGTAACATCTCCTGCAATACCCACAAATGTTGTTTTTACTTTCATCTTGATTATCTTACTCTTCTAGCTTTATTTTGCCTCTCCAATGGACCTCTCTCACAGTTCCCTACATTATAATCACACTCTCCAGCATTCTAAGAAAGCTTTAAAGCATTCTTGGCTATCTCGATTACTTTGTTATTGAGACTCTCACCATTTCATGCTTTGAGGAGGATTTTGCATCTCTTTTCCTATCCAATAAGCTCTCTTCTTTGGATGTGAAAGGAGAGTTTTACTCTTCTTGTTTTACACTCAACATTTTATCTCCATTGGTATATCTATAGTTGTGTTTACTTTATATCTTGGTTTATCATCTATCATTCTATCTATATATCTAGCTGCCCGTGGAGATGGAAACACCAAAATGGGGGTCTAACTGTGGCATACCTCTAAAACATAGCCCCAATATTTTGCTTCCTAGTTTGTGTGCATGATATCAAGGAAGAGTCATTTTGTTGGAGGCTTCAATCAAGGACCCATTGTGAGCATTTTCTTTATTTTCTCTATTTCTCTATATCATATTTTTTGTTATTTATCTACCTATAAAACATATTAAAACACATATTTATCGCATTATATTTTTTGGTACAAAACCTTGTACTTTGTTTGTACGGGACGCCAGCACATTGTGCATGCATCCTTGGGAAAAGAATTGGTGGAAGTTGTTAGAATATCTTTGTAACACATCCGATGTTATCTACTAGCACTTGACATCCTTTATGCTTTGTTCTTATCCTTGGTGGAGAGGTCAATTGAGTAAGTCCTTGAGAGGTTATCTAGAACCTTTTCAAAGTAGCTTTTTTTTCCCCTCTACAAGAATATAGAGTAAAGATCCACCCTAATACTCTTTTTGACCACCAACCTATTGAAGTAAAGATTCTAACCAATAATGATACATCTTTTGACTTCAAGAGGAACAATATCTTCATGCTAAATGCTTCACTATTGAATATAGAGGACTATAATGTTGCATTTTTATTTTAAGAGAGATTAATAGGATCCTCCTAAAATATTGTATTTCTAATGAAAGATGAAACATAAATGTCAATAATAGGTCTATTTTGTTTCTAATTATTGGAAATAAAAAAGGCATTAGATGCAAGAAAAGAAGGATTGGCCTTTCAAAACAATATTTTTTCTCTTGAACATTCCTTACAAAATGAACCTATTAACGAGGTCTTAATTGATGACATGGCATCCACTAAACACAGTCTCAAAATTACCCAATGTAAGAGAACTCGAGGAATGAGAATCAAATCCAAAATGAATTGGGCTTCTCGTGGTGACAAAGGTTCAAGATTTTTCTTCAATTGTATCAAATAAAGAAATATTAAAGAGAGAAATGATGGAATTTGGAATAAGGGTAAGATGGTGAAAGAGTCAAAAGAAATTGTTAATCACTTCTTTCTCTTTTATAAATAACTCTTCTCATATAAAGTAAATGGTTATGATAGCATGAAGGCTAGGGACTAATGCAAAAGAATTATTTCTAAGAAAATTTACAGTGATGTTGCAGATCACCTTAAGAAAAACATATCTAAGGATGATATTATACATGAAATTTTGTCTCTTAAGAATGATAAGTTTCTTGGGTTTGATGGCCTTCCTACAAAATTCTATAAGTAAAACCTCCATTCGATTAGTGATGACCTATTATAGGTTTATCCAGAGGTCATTGATGTTGGTTCTCTTGGTAGCAATATCAATAAGGGCATTATAAGACTTCTACCAAAGGATGGTGATAAGACATTAATAAAGAACTAACACCCTATAACATTGTTGAATTTATCATATAAGATTCTTGCTAAGGTGTCAACTTTAAGAATAATTGATGTCTGACAAAAAATCATTAGTAAATTTTATACTAGCTTCATTAGATGAAGATATATTCTTGAAAATTTGATCACAAGATGAGAAGAAATAGAGTAGCCCAAAACTTCTGGTCAAGATGTGGATATGTTGCTTTAAAACTTTGAACAGACCTATGGTAGAGTGGAGTGACCTACTGTGATCATGACCTTAGAGGCCTTTGGTTTTCCCCCTAAATTTTGTCAAATGGTCAAGACTCTCAAGTTCAAGATGTCATGGCACAAGTTGATGTAAATGGTACCCTATCTAAAATATTTATTCTTCAAAGGTCTACCATCTAGGGGTGCCCCTTGGTCCTTACCATCTTTTTCATTGCTTCTAATACTTTATATTATATTTTGAACAACCCTAGCTTAGGATGTCATGTGTAAGGTATCACACTTCCAAATCAAGAGAATACGTTACATATGCAATTTGTAGACAACACTATGATGTTTGTTGCATTGAATGAAAGGAATTTTAAATTCTCGATGAATAGACTTGAGATCTTCTATAGAGCATCAAGTGAAAAAATCTCTATGACCAAATCAATGGTGCTAGGATGGAAGTACAAACCTCCTAAATAGTTTGGAAAGTATAATTTTTAGTGAGGAGGGGGGTTCCTAGTAGGCAAGTGCAATACTTAGGTATCCCATTGGTTGTTAACCCATATCTCAAAAATATGTGGAATTGGACTAAAGACAAGATTGATACAAAAATTGCTAAGTGGAGTAGGCATTATCTTTCTTTGGCGGGTGGTCTACATGTTTGTCAAAGAATTATTTCATCTTATAGCCTATATTATGCCTTAGTTTGGTTGTTTAGCCCTAGAGGGAAATGAAACATGTAAATTCGTTGTAAAAAAAAAAACCCAAATGGCCATGTTAAACATGCTAAAGGTTGGAAATATTTGAATATCTTTGATTCCCTATTTAGTATCTTCTTTGGTATCCCTTGTAGATCTAATGTCTTCGAGAGCATTTGGAAGGCTTGGGAATGTATTAAACAAAAAGTTAAGGGTTGTACCTTCTACAACCATGTAAATAATAAAATATTTATTAATAGATCAATATGATGAATCTTAATCACAAGGACAAACCCCTTGCATTGTTGCAAGGTTGTTCCTCTAAAGCTTGGTATAGTATAGGTATTAAGAGTTGTGTACATATTCTTGACAATCTTCAATTGAGATCTTGGTTTGATCTTAGCACTAAGTATGGGCTTCCTTAGTCTCATTGGAGGACATAATTAAATTAGAGAAGCTTGCAAAATTCTATATTTTTCTATTAAATCAACTTCTAATGATGAGTTGGTCAATAATTCTAGATAGAATGATGGTACCTCGTTGGATAAAATGACCTCAAAATTTATTTATAATTCTATGGTGGATGTTGGTGCTATGAACAAACACCTCAGTAAATGTTGGGTTTTAAACCTTACCCCTACCTAGTGGTCTAATACTTTTGTGAAATTATGGTCTAATGTCATTGAACCAAAGAAATCGTGTTTCGAATGAGTTATCCTATTCAAAAAGTGTCACTTGTATAAGTTTGATACTAATCTTTGCCCATTGTGTAGAGTTCCTGAAAAATATCAAGAGAATATCTTTTCTAGTGATCGTTTGCAAAAGAAGTTTGGTTCATTTTCATGTTTGGATTAAATGGTTGGTCTCTTAATCATAGTTAGTGTATTTTTGAAATTTTAGTGGGATGTATTAGATATTTTGGTAAAGAATATAACCTTTTATAGCTTGTCCTTTCTATTGAAATTCTTTGGACTTTGTGGAAGTTTTCGAACAATGAATGGTATCAAGGTCGAATGAGAAAACTTATTGAGTCTTTTAGAAGACTCATCTTCAACTCCGTGACTATGCAGGTGACTATCACACACGGAGCCTCTAGAGACAAATTTGATGGAACAATGGATTTTGATCATTTAGTTGATAGTAGACTTGAGATATTTTATAATTATCTTTGGCCTACTTCAAGGAAGAACAATGATGATTTTTTGAATGCCTTCATAGATTTCCAGAGCCAATACAGTAATAAATATTAGACCATTCCCCTTAAAAAGCTAGATTGTAGAAATGAGAGTAAAATGTATACTCCTAATGATGATGGCCTTTTCAATGAGCCTCTCAGTGATTGTTGAGAGATGGATGCAATTAGGGACAAAATATGTAGAGACTTCAAGTAACATGCTTATAATTTGATGCCATTGAGTACAATGGTAGAACATCTTCGTGTTAGGCTATAATGACAGAGGTAGTTTTGGGATAGACTATAGTGGTAGAGGCGGTTCTTGCATACTTTGTAGTCTTGGACCTTTCTACATGAGCCCTTGACATATTATACAATCATGTAAACTTATTCCAATTCATGTATAGAAAAAATAATCTTATGCAATGATGCAAACCATTTGTATCTTACTTTGTTAATGCATATAAAATATAATTCCCGATGTCTAAATTGATCAGTGAAACTTATAAATTGAATCCATCGTCTAAAACATATCCACTTCAACCAAAATTAAGGGTCCAAATGGAAAGATATTTCTATATGAGTCCATGTTTTATTTGTGCTTGAATCCTTGACATCTTTCTATAGGGTGCAATAGTATATTATGCAAGTTGCTTCATGTTTGGATCATGCTTGCTACTTTATTAATGGCACAATATCATGATAGTTGTTTTAGATTACTTGACAAATTCTATAGGAGGTATAATGATTTATGACATTTTTCTCTACTTTGGAATCTGTATTGTTCTCCACGAATCTTTGGTAGGGGTACAATGTTACATGACAATGATATTTGAATAAGGGTTCTATGATATATGTCATATTTTTTTATGATTCTTTACTCATTTTCTAAGTTTGCCCGAGTTATATGTTCATTCTATCATCAAGTTCGATTTGCTTATTTTTTTTGGTCTTTCATGGTTTCTGCTATGGTTTCTTATATTATGGTAGCAACTTTAATTTGTATGGCACTCTTCCCACTATATTGTATTGATTTCTCTCTCTTTCTCCTTTTGGTGGTCTATTATCAATTCAAACTAAAAGTTGGCATAGAGTCTCTAGTTCAAATTTGAGCATCTCAGGCAAGGACACCAATATGAAACACGAACATCCATGCATAGAATTATCATCTCGTATTGATTGTGAATTGGAAACACTAAAAAATAAAGAAGATCTACTTCAACACTTTACTTAACATGTGAAACCTAGAAGTGAGAAATTCAACAACAAATGTTAGATAATAGAAATACAAGAAAATAAACTAAAAAATATATAAATGGTTAAATAAGAAAAAAAAAAAAACCTCTGTGTGGTTGAATATATTTGATAAAACTACACATAGAAGGAAAAGGAAAATTGTTTGGGGCTATTTAGGGACTTGCCTCAATCAAGGCCTTGCTTTACTGTTCCACTTCCACAAAATGATACATAGATAGATAAAATAAAAAATGGTAGATAAATGATTTTATAAAAAGATTAATGCTTTGATAAGGTATGTGATAAATTCCAATATGACCAAATAAAAAGATAAATAGAAATATATTACTAGATGGTCTTGAGAAATACAAGAGAGCAAGATAGTTATGTGAGAGTGTTGTAACAAGCTATCGAGAGTTGGGTGTGAGAAAGACAAGGCAAAACAGCCAAAGTGAGTATCCAAAAGAGATTGTGTGAAGACAAAATATAGATTTAAAAGTGAGAAGACGAGGGGAAGAAGGGGGAGACAAGCCATTTTGAAATCCTTCCAAGTTGTTTTTCTTGACCTAACAAAGTGACAAGTGGAAAATGTTTGAGAATACCTTTTGAATGATAAAATATCATGATATTATAGTGCTACCTGTGGATGTCTATGCTATGCATTAATCTCCAAAAAATGATGCTCAAAAATGGTGAGAGACAAGAAAAACATAATATCAATGCAAAAATAGTACAAACAAGTAGTTGTTGAAAAGAGATCTTGAACATTCGAGATGGGGAAAGCCTAACACAATGATTGAAATGGTCCTACAAAAATTCTAAGGGAATGAACACTTCAGTAAATACAAAACATAGGTGAAATTACAAGGGTATGCAATTTCCAACACTACAGAAAGGATCTTCAAATATTAGTTTTGATAGAGGCTTACAGGCTACCTATGTAGCACATCTTGAATGAAGAAAGTACATGTAAATTTTTTACTATTGTATCACTGGATCCATATGTTACGAGATATTGTATATTTTATAGCACAATGCCTTGAAGTTTAAAGTTTTAAGGCTGATAATCAACACCCAATAGGACTCCTATACCCTAAGATATACTTGAGTGGAAGTGAGATAGTATTTACATGGATTTTATAATCAAAATTAAATTATTATCTCAATGTCATAATGTCATGATGGTGATGATCAAGAAGTTAACTAATGTACAACGATGAGGACTACTTATAATGCCACACTTGTGAACGATCTCTCATTGTAAGACATCATTAGACTTTATGAAATCTTATACAAGATCATTTTAGGCATGGATATAATCTTTACCTCTACCTTTCTAACCTCACTTTATATATATATATATATATATAGATATAGAGAGAGAGAGAGAGAGAGAGAGAGAGACACACACACACACACACACACACACGCACGTGCATACTTTTGGTTCAAATCATATAACTTTTTTTAAAAGGACACTTTTGTGAATCCTATACAAAATCATATAACTTTATGAAATCTTATGCAAGATCATTTTAGGCATGGATATAATCTTTACCTCTACCTTTCTAACCTCACTTTATACACACACACACACACACACACACACACACACACACACGTGCATGCTTTTGGTTCAAATCATATAACTTTTTTTAAAATGACACTTTTGTAAATCCTATACAAAATCAAATTTTATCATATAGATATTACAATGAATATATTTAAGAATTAAACACAAAACTATATATTTATACTTTTGTACCACACCAATTTGTATGTATAAGTTCTTCAAAATTTTACTCAAACTAAGACAAAATTTAATTTTCAAGGAAAACATTGTCACTTTTTAGATAAAAAGTGGACCCAAATTATTCTCTGTTTTTCTTTATGCATGACCTAGACATATAAATGAACTCTAATATCTTTTTTTTTCTATCCAATACGCCTCTTGATCATTCAAATATGATCTGACACCTTTTTTCCCCTATTTTGTATGAAAATTACTAAATACAATCACCCAATAATAGCTTCATGTGCCCACTTTGTAACCCCCCATTTAATAATTTTAAAAATTGAAAATGCATAAATAGTTACCTCCATTTGGGTGATTAATATCCCCTCCACTTATTTAATAAAAATATTATCCTTATTTGTCTCGTTAATGGGCTTCCTCAGGTTGATCTGAATTGTCACAACATGGTCAAAGTGGAGTGGAGGAAACTAGATCAATGATGGGTCAAAATTAATTTCAATGGGGCATCCAAAGGAAATTCAAACTCATTATGGGTTGGATATGTGGCTTGTAATTGGAAAGTTGATATTCTCGCCCTTGACACAAGATAACTTCCAAAAGGGACGAATTTGATGAAGCCGAAGTCGAAGATGCACTGTGGGGAGTGAAGATGGCCAAACAACTAGCAATTTCTAATTTGATTCTTGAAGGGGATTCACTAATAACTGTTAGTTCCTCAATTAAGGGGGAGGTGATTTCATGAAGATTATATAAATTTATGAAAAAATAATATTATAGGAAATTAGTGAATTTTCAAATTTCACATACTCTACGGGAGGGCAATATCGAACAACGGATGGCTCGTGGGATAAAAAAGAAATAGGGTCATCAAAGCCTGAAATTCAACCCAAAAGATTACTGGGATAATGACCTAGGTAAGCCAAATATGAAGGGTTCCTGGTGATTGGTGTCAAAATGGGGTTGGAGTTGGTATTTTTTTGTCTGTCCTTGGTTTTATAAGCTCTCAATTTTGTAATGTATGTAGGGTTTCTATGAATACATGAAATGCATCTGGTAGGGCGGTTTGGGGGAGAGGGTGTGCAAGAAATTTCATGGGTATACAGAGACCGTTTTGCACCAGGGTCATGCGATAATGGTGAAATTGGATAATAAATTTGTTTTGTGTTCAATGTAATTGATAGTAATGTATATGGGTCAAGGGTCTCTTGGGTGGTGGCAGGCTTGTAGGGTAGCTTTTGTTACAACCATGGTGGATTTTGGACTGGATAAGATATCAAATAGAGTATGTAATCCTTTATTACTATTAATAATAAAAATAATATATTACTGATAAAAAAAAATATTGTGCTTATTTGATGCTTTATCATATCCAAGTTGTCATAGATCTCATTAGCTAGAAATAGTTGGTAGCTCCATTTGGTCTAATTTTGTAAATTGGTTGTTGATTTAAAAATATTAATGATACAATACTCCATATAATGTGATATATTAAGATATTACATATTGAAATAGGATGCTCATCTTCAAGTAGTTACTACAACAATAACTTTAATTCACATATAGGCGAATCGATAATGTAAAATTTGTATAATTAATTATATTTAATCAAAACCAGTTACCTATTAAAAAAATACTAGAAACTATTTTTGGATGATGCGAGATTTATCTTACACCCCTACATGCTCTCACATCACATAGTGAGATACACAGGGGTATTTGAGTACAAATAATTCTTGTTATAGTGCTTTGGAATGCATGCTTGTGTTGGTTCTTTAGGTCACTTGAAATTGTATTTTGTAACCTATAATAGTTTATTATGTTGTCATGAGAGACCCCATATCATATTTTACTGGGAGCTTTATGTGTTGGCATAATTAATAATATTTTATTTGTTGGAGATCATGGTTCTAGTTTGCATTTAGGAGTTTTTAGTGTTGTTGTGGAGTACTTTGATTATTTAAAGGCCATAGATGATCTTAAATCATGAGATGTTTATTAAGGTTCCATGTGTATCACTAAACCACTTTTAGTGTAGAATTTATTAACGATGATGATCTATCACTTTGTGATGGTTGATCTTTTTGAAGTGGACAATGGTGTCATAAAGGGATCATAGATTCTACCTTGTGTGAGTAGCAAGAATTTTTGGGTAGTTATTACTTTTTATTAATATATAATGATTATATTTATGCTCTTTGAATATGTGGATTTTTGGTTGAGTTCTTGGTTGCGATCTATTAGTTTGGATAGATGATCCTTGGTTTAAAGGATGGTATTGAGTGTCAATTATTGGTTGGAATTGTGAAATTCTTTTGAGAATACATATAGATTGGACATAGAAAATATTTTTCAATAAAACATGTAAATAATAATGTCATGATAAATTCCTAGATACTATATTAATCATCTGGTTGGAGCCTTGGCAATGACTTGAGAAAAATCCACTAGATGATTCTTGTAATCATTTTTCCTTTAGAAATCTTGGTAATTACATTTGTTGCAGCTAGAGTTTGGTTTCCATGATATGATTGATCATTGAACTATACTGGATTTTTAAGAGGTTATATATCTCTTTAATTTTGGAGATCATTTAAAAAAAAAAAAAAAAAAACTTTTGATGAGACTACAATTGATAGACCAAGGAACCTAGTACACCTTTATCAAATTATGTATTGTTATAGTTGGAGTTTGGTTAGCATGAGATGATTCATTATGCATCTATATTAGATTTAGACGAGGCTAGAGATATCTTGGATTTTACAGGTCAAAATGTTGGAAAAATTACTTAGTTGATGTATTTGCAACAAAAAGGCTAAGGAACCTACACCTAGACTTAGAATGAGTTCAAAATGAACTTACTGAGGAGATTGAGTTTTTAGAGGCAAATAATCTCATACCCCTACTCTAATTAGTGCATTTGATAGTGAAAATTCTAATAGGTATTGCCCACTTCCTTTTAAGATGCATTCTATTTTATATCTTCTCTTCTCATGTTTTCAAGCCTTGCTTTATGAATATCATTTTAAAAGGATTTATATAAGGAGTAGATGCATAACTACACATATTTTATCTCCTAGTGTTTGGGTGTTGAGTTGTTTTTATTATTTTTAAGGTCTATTTTGAGAAGTATATGATATTTTTAGTGGTTTTGTGTATAGTATCTTGTTATGGGAATGTTTGATTGATTTTACATTCAATTGAGGATCTGTAAACCTTTTCGTTTGTTGTTGTTATGCTTGATTTTGAGATGACTTTTTATTAGGTTTGGAGATACATATGTATTACTTGTTGTAACTATACCATTAGTTTTTGGTGGGGAAGGACATGATTTGGTTTATAAGATGTCTTAACAATTCTATTTTTAGGCTTTTAAATTAGTGGGTATTCTTCAATGATTGATTACATTAAGGACATGAGACATGTCCTTTGCGAGTATTGATGGTAGAATTTTATATTATTTGGTTGCTTTTACATTGAAAATTACTCATGCAATGATATTCTTATAGAGGTACACATGCCATTGGAATACAATACAAATGTCTTTACTTTTTGGCTACATATAGAGATAGCCTTTGTGTAGTGTTGTGAATATACAAAAAACTGTGATTGTGAATTACACTAGATATGTTTATAGTTTAAGGTATAGCTATGATACAATTACCATATTTTGCAGGTATGGTTATTTAGATTCTCTATGGTTACTAATCTAGCCATTGAGTTAAGTATGTAGTAAATACTCAATCCTATTATAGAGGAAATGTACTTTATTCACGTGTTTAAGTTGAGGTATGATATAATGGTTTTTTGTGACATTCATATTGTATTCTTGGATTTAGTAAATCTTATTTTTGGTGCTTGGTATAAAGGATGACGAGAGTGTTGCAGTCAAGATTATCCTCACTTAGTCAATGTTGCTTGTTGCCTTAACAATCTCGTGAGAACATAGGATCCAACTATTGCAAAATGCTTATACCCTTGGTGATTAACTTATTTTTTGGAACCCATTACTATTTTCCAATGATAACATTCAAGTAGAAGAACCTTCAAATCACGTGTTTTTACCTTGTATACCCTAATTATTTATGTAGTTTAATTATTCACTAAATAGATAAATAACATATATGCCTTTATAAGTCATGTAATGGGTAAATGGGATGCCCATGTGAGGGTGGGAACAAATGATTATTTTAGTATTCTTTTGGGGTTGGAAAACTTGTTTGTAGTAAAGTATTGCATATAAGTTAATAGACTCATAAGAGCATCTTTTGCTATTAGTGGGCATGTGATATAATTATGCTTTGTGGGGGGTGTGTTTGGGAGTTACATATGCCAACTTACATAATGGACATCAAGGATGAGTTTTTAAGAGATATTTTCTATTCTAGAACGACTCCATACATGTGAGGGTCATGAGAATCATACCATAGTATTGTGTTTTAGTTGTTTACGGGCTTCGTTAGATCTATGCATTAGAGACGGTTGGTATGATTGACATAACTGATGCAGATGGAGAATGATGACTGAACTGGTAAAGGACTGTTTGTGATGACATTGTGATGAAGAGATTGAGATTGCATGATTGGATGACTTTGATCAGTTATTTGTGTTGTCATTGATGGCAACTGATGTTTATTCATGACTATTGTTGTTTACTTATGTTGTATTATGTCATCTAAGTCTTTTTGGTCTATTAGAGAGAGCTTAACGATAAAGAAATGAGAAACTGGGAATCAGGACCTTAACCGGTAAACAAGGAAAAGGTTTGATTGGATGTGGCGATTGGTGATGATTGAAGTGTTGCAGTTTGAAATGTGAATTTGTATCTTTGTAATATGTATCTAACTGGAACCGCATCATGTGTGACAACTGAAAGTTATGTTTATAATTTCAGTTGAGTTTTTGCTAGGGTTTAAGAAGGGTTTAAGGAACGGTAAAGAATTCTCTAAACCGATAATGTTTTTTGGTTTGGCGGTGATCTACATCAAGTTCATATGTTGGTGATGATGTGGTACAACTCGTGTGAAGTATTTGAATTATGTTTAGGCGTGATCAAGATAGAATTTCTTGGGAATGTGCAAGGTGCTTAGCGAAATGAGCTAAGGGTTTGACTTTGTATCAAATCAAGTTGTTGTGATGACTTATGATCATTCTACGATTGATATCGTCTTGAAAAATGTTGTAATAATCTGTTTGATGATCTGATATGATCTACGATGATCTGTATTATAAAATCTTGTTGTATCTAGGGTTTAGCTGTCGACCTAGTTGTAAAATTGTTTATGTTGGTATTGTTGATGTTTGTTGTGTCGGTGGTTTTGAGAAGAGCGTGAAGCCAAACCAAAGTGTGAGAATATCTGCCAGAGTGTTGCAGACTTGTAGCATAATTGGATCTAATCAAGCAAGCAGTTGAGTGTTATACCCAAATCATTCATTGTTGTTCCCTAACAGTTGCGGCAAATAAAATCCCTTAACTGAGTAGGCCTTAAGAGGCCTTACATTGTAAATCCCCTAACAGGGTAGCTCTACATCAGATTCTTAAATCCTCTTGTGAGGTTGATCCTAACAGGTCAAAGCTCCTAATAGGGCTCATCATATAAATCCCTTAACCAGGTGACTTCTAACAAGGTCTGCTCCTAACAAAGCATCTTTGTAAGCTCCTAACCGAGCTAGGCTCCTAACAAGGTGCATTTCGAAAGAGTGCAAAATTATTGTGGGTACCAATTCCCACCGTGGTTTTTCCCTATTTGGGTTTCCACGTGAAAATCATGGTGTTCATATGGTGAATGTTTTTTATATGTTGTTGTGATTTACTTTCAGTTTATGCATGGTTATTGAACACTTAATGAGCAACATTGATATATTAGTTTAGCAGATGATTGTCAGTAGATAATGGTACTGGTAAATAGGTTTGTCATTGGTTTATGTTTGATTTGATGAAGGTTTGATGTTTAAGTTTCAGTTTTTTGAGTGGTGTTAATACTGATTCACCTCCCCTCTCAGTATTAACCGGATCCTCTAAGGTTAACAAAGACATGGGATAGATGATATATGGAAGGTATTTTGCAAGGTTATACTATTAGTTTTACGCTAGAGGAGTCAAAGTGTTGATCTTGTTGAATGTCACATATATGCATAATGAATGTAGTGTAACCTTTGATGTTGTTGATGAATACATTGGATGTGTGTGCTTTGGAGATTAAGTTTTTTTAAAAGAGGTTTCCTAGGATATATATGTGTCACTTATGTTCTTGTGGTTGTTTTGACTCTTCTTTCTCTCTAATTCTTATTATTTTCTAAGTGAAGTTTATATGCTAAAATGGTATTGATTTTCTAAGTTTTAAAATATTCTTCTAGACAGTTTAATAAGAGAAATATTTTTGTCTTGATTTTTCTTTACGAACACAATTTGTTTGTACATGTATTGAGCCAATGCTTAGAAAATCTTATTTTAATAGAGATTCATGTATGGTATTTTCCTAATAGTTGTCTCCCATTAATTACATTGGCATACATCACACTTAGCCACAAAGGTTTTCATATCCTACTTATTTCCATACCAAAATAAATCTTGCTTGATACACTCATATGTCTTAAAAAAACTTGAGTAAATTGCAATGGGGTAGGAATGTAGTTCTTCGAGAAAGATTTGTGGTGGAAGTTGGAAAATAAGTAGATGTGCTCATAATATTTTAGCACTTGTCTCCACTATTAATACCTTCACACTAAGGATCTTGTTCCAAAAGGTAAATAATATCCTAAATTTTGAATTAGCTACCTATTCATGACTTACCTCTTTTGGAGAGAGAGAGAGATAGATAACTCAATTCATGAGACCTTTTGTATAAGGAATCTAATTTAATCCAACAATGACAACACTTACGAACATTTCAAAATATCCTAGTGAAACTACTTAGATAGCTACTTTCTAATTCACTAAGATCTGTAAAGGGCAAGATGTGAGCATACAACTAATAGACATATAAAGCCCTAAATTTGTGATATTATTATAAAATCTAACTTTATAAAAAGTTTTGATACCACTAGTAATGAATTTATAATTTATATATAAACTATACATAAATATATATAAAAACAAGAGCAAAGAAAGCTTTTATATTATATTCACAATGTCACTTTAGAAGGCAATCCTCCAAATAGATTATAAACTCTAGTTATAATATTCAAAATAATTTATAATTTTAAATTCATTACAATATATATATATATATATGATGTAGAGTGAGTTGACTCTCACCTATTTGTGCTACCTTGTCTAGGTATCTCCTCCAAGCTACACAAGAACCGTCCAATTATTCTACACCTTACTCTCTCCAAGGGTCTTCAATACTTACCCTCTCTGACCTGCCCAAGGTCCTAAGGCTAGGATAAGTACTTGTTGTTTTGTGAGTTCCATTTTCTTGGTTAGGAGACCTTGTTTTCTCACTCCCTTTCACACTCAACCAGAGAGTTCGACCCCTCTACCATAGGATTTTCATTCCCCAAACTACACACATAAGGATGGATGATTTTGGAAGGATTCCCAACCCTATTACTTCCTCAAGAGCTTTGACACCTTACCAGTTTCAAGTTTTACAAACAAACTGCACTTTTAGGCCTAATAGGAGACTTGATTCTAGTAGCCCTGTCAGCGGGGTATTCTGCATTTATCTGCTAAACTTCTTTAACAACCCTATGAAATATTTTACATTCTAGACACCCTTTTTGGTTTTACATACAATATCTCAAACTAGAGGTGGGTTTTGTCATTAACATATCTAACCCTTATCGTTTAATTAGACCTAATTATCCCTTCCTAGGCCTAAAAAGTAGGGATTGGTCAAAACTCCTTCACCGGTCTGATTGCCTTTATGAACTGATGTTGGTTTGAGGTTTGTACCTCCATATGGTATTCCAATCTAATCATACTTCACCTCCACCCACCAGATTGACCCAATTAGGGCCAGTTATCCATGATTCTTAATGCTTGCCAACTCAACGTGCCAAGCCTAGGGTATGGTGCCAAATCTTTGTTTTGACTTCCCTTGACTCAAAACCAAAAAGAAAACATATAATACATTACAACCTAACATTCCACAAAGTTTCAGAGTGGGTATCTACTATGGAACATTAGGTTGGAGCCATTTTGCTCTCAAAACCCTGGTTTTTAGGGCTCTTGAACCCGCCTGCAACAAAATGAAGATTATTCACAAACTACAACACTTCAAGACTCCAAATAAAAAACAAGATTAAGGTAAGACACCAGTCTAGCAATCCATGACCCTATTTTTGGGATTCTCAATCCGTACAAGACGTACAAACTTGCAAAGAACAACAAAAACTCAGAAGAACACACCAAATAGGAAACCAAAACTTGTCTATTTGCTTCAGTCCTTCAACAACCAATTATCATCAGTTTTTCCAAGCCTCATACTGGCCTTGGAGTAGTTACATATGCTCACAACAAAATATGTCAACCAACTAGCCGTTGGTTGTATGAAAATGTTGCAAAGTTGCTATGAGCAACTTTTGCAATTTGTTGCATAGGTGAGCAACCTCTACTCAAACCCAAACTTGGTCACTTTCAAATGAATCATATGACCTTAACAACTCTAAAACAACATCAACCAACCTACATTAACCCAAAAATAACTCATCCTATTGAGTGCTCTACCTGGCACCCTTAAGAGTTCACATGCTAACATTGGCCAAACAAAGACTCTTAGGGCCCTTACAATCATTTGAGAACACACTCAATGGCCTTATTACAAAACTAAAAACATGATTCCAACATTCTGGAAACAAACTCAACAAAATTTGCTAAGTGCCCCTACACTATACTCCTAGGGTAGGAAAGACTCAAGTCCCTTGAGTGGATAGGGCTTGAACAGTGGTTCCATGCTTCAGTATATCCCCTTCAGACATTCATGTAGCTTTAGATTCAAGGAGACCTGTCCATTTAACCAAGTAGTTTCTGTAGACTCCTTTCCTAGTCCTTTTGACAATTTTGGAGTCTAGAATGAAATCCAATGTCATTGGTTGGCTTGGGGGTAGGTCTTGTGTCCAATCTACTTCTTCAGTAACAATAGACTCTTCTTGGTTTGTAGATGACCGAGTTCCCTTATACTAGAACAAATCACACACATTAAAGATTGGTGATATTCCCAAGTTTGGTGGTAGTTCCACCTCATATGCATCATTACCATACTTATGCACAACCTTAAAAGGTCCAATCTTCTTCATCCACAGTTTGCTAGGTTGCCCCTTAGGAAGTCTCTATTTTCTCAGATAGGCCATAACTAGATCACCTACCTTGTAGTGTAATTCTCTTCTTGTTTTGTTTTCTTGTATCTTGTATTTATCATTGTTCTGTTGCAATGTTTTCTTGACTTGTTCATGGATCTCCTTCATATTCTCTGCAAATTTTTCCCCTTGAGCACTCCTATCATCCATGGAATTGAGATCTCTGAGTTCTAAAATACCCCTTGGATGACATCCATATACAATCTCAAATGGACTCTGTCCTGTGCTCCTATTGACAGAGTCATTGTAGGCATACTCTGCTTGTCCCAATACTAGATCCTGAGATTGACCATGTTGTTTGGTGAGACATCTCAGAAAATTACCCAAGGATCTATTCACTACTTCAGTTTGACCATCAGATTATGGATGGTATACAGATGAAAAAGAAATTTTGGTACCAAGTTTCTTCCATAAGGTTCACCAAAAGTGGCTCACAAATTTTGTATCTCTGTCACTCACAATGCTAAGTGGTAAACCATGAATCCTTACATTCTCTTTGAAGAACAACCCTGGTATGTAGGAGGCATCATTAGTGCATTTGCAAGGCACAAAGTGTGTCATCTTGTTGAATCTATCCACTATGGCATAGATACTGTCATATCCTCTTGGAGTTCTAGGTAAACCAAGAACAAAGTCCATACTCACACACTCCCATGGCCTTGTTGGTATGGCAAGAGGATAATATAAACCTGCATTATTGGAGGTACCCTTATCCCTTTGACAAATAGAACATTTCTCCACAAATCTTCTAACATGTGACTATAGTCTAGGCCAATGGTAGAACCAACCAACTTGCTCTAAGGTCTTGCCAAGACCAAAGTGTCTACTTAGACTACCTTCATGCTTCTCCTTGATGATATTGTCTCTCATAGAGCACTATGGTATGCAAATTAGGTGTCCTTTAAACAATAAGCCTTCCTGCAACATAAAATCAGAATAGGCAACATGACAAGCAGTAGCAAACTTTGAGCAAACATCATATGCTTCACCAAAATCCTTATCACCTTGATAGAGGTCTTTGAGGTCATTTAACCCCACACTCTGTAGCTGCACTTCTTAGATGATTAGTACCCTTCTACTCAAAGCATCTGCTACCTTATTGGTGAATGCTTTCTTGTGCTTGATGGAAAAGATGTAGGCTTGCAAATACTCAACCCACTTGAGGTGTCTTTGATTCAATTTCTCCTGCCCGTTCAAAAAACTAAGTGCATGATTATCAGTGTAGACTATGAACTCTTTAGGTAACAAATAATGCCACCACTTTTTGAGTGCTTTCCCCATGGCATATAACTCTAGATCATAGGTAGAATACTTTTGTTTTGCTTATTTAAGCTTCTTAAAGAAGAATGCAACTGAGTGACCTTCTTGGCTCAAAACGACCCCTATAGCCAACTTGCTAGCATCACACTCCACTGTGAAGAGATGATTGAAATCAGGGAGCCTAAAGTAAGGGAGTTCTGATACCTTTTGTTTTAACAACTCAAACCCCTTGTCTCCTACACTAGTCCACTTAAACTGACATTTTATCCCACCTTTAATGGTGTTCAAGATAGGTGCACACACATGGCTAAAACCTCTAATGAATTTCCTATAGAAAGAAGCCAAACCATGGAAACTTCTTACATCTCCTATTGACTTAGGAGTAGGCCAATTCACTATTGCTTCCACTTTTGATGGATCCATTTTTAAACAACATTGAGAAACAAAAAAACCAAGATACACCAATTCATTTTTAAAAAACTCACATTTATCCAAGTTGATCATCAACTTTTCTTGATGTAGCTTCCTCAAAACTTGATCAAATGTTTGATATGCACCTCCTTTGACCTGCTAAAAATCAGAATGTCATCAAGATAAAGAATGACAAAGTTACCAATGAACTTTGCAAGAACTTCATTCATGAGTCTCATGAAGGTGCAAGGTGCATTTGTGAGCCCAAAGGGCATCACCAACTATTCATAGAGCCCTTCATTTGTTTTAAAGGTTGTCTTCCATTCATCACCAGGTCTGATCCTAATATGATGATAACCTGATTTCAAATCCACCTTAGAAAAGTAGCAAGCTCCACCTAGGTAGTCCATTAGATCCTCAATCCTTGGCATTGGAAACCGGTATCTAATTGTGATTTTATTTATGGCCCTTGAATCAACGCACATCCTCCACTTGCCATCTTTATTATGTGCCAAAATAGTAGGCATTGCACATGGACTTAAACTCTTCTTTATCAACCCCTTATCTAGCAATTCTTGCACTTGCTTTGCTATTTCCTCATTTTGAGTAGGTGTCATTTTGTAAGCAACTTTGTTTGGTAAATTTGAACTAGGTATGAGATCTATATGATGGTTAACATCTCTCATAGGGGGCAAGGCATCAGGTATCTCATTGAAAACTATGTCTTTGTACCAATCTAGCAAGGTTTGCACGTCTTGAGGTATCACCGGTTTGGTTTTAGTCTTTGTCTCTTCTTTGGGTTTCACTATGAGAGCCCATCCTTGGTTCCCTTCATGCTTCAACAATTTTAAGAAATCTTTCCAACTGAGCGACATAGCACTTGATCCAACATGTCTTTCTTCACCCTAATCAATCAAGGGATCCATTTGAAACTTTCTACCCTCCTTGGTGATAACATAGGAATTCTTCTCCCCATCATGTATGGCTTTGATATCATACTCCCAAGGGCGTCCCAACAACTAGTGACATGCATCCATGGGTAATATGTCACATAGCACACTATCCTTGTAATCTCCTATTTCAAAATCTACCCAAGTTTGCTCAACTGCAAGCACATGCCAACCCTTACTCAACCAAGATACCTTATAAAGGGTGGTATGTGGCAACCTTTTCAATTTTAGTTTGTCTACTATCCCAATTGCTACAATGTTCTTAGTAGATCCTGAATCCATTATAAGTTTACAAATCTTACCATGAGATCTGCAAGTGGTTTTGAAAAGTGTCTTCCATTGTGTAGGTTCTTTGGATTGTGGTACCTTCAACAAGGTCCTTCTTAGCATCAGGTTCTCTCCATCTAGGACTGGTCCCGCCTTGCTGATTGGTGAGGTTATACTTTGACACTCTTCTTCTTGCACCAACTGAGTTCTCTTGTCTCCCATGTGAGAGCTTGAAGTCTTTTCAGGACACCGGCTCATGGTATGCCCCACTTGATGACAATGGTAGCATTTGCCAATGAAGAGTGTGTCCTTCTTCCTGAATTGCCAAATCTGCCTCTATAGCTATTTCTCCCTCTAGAGTTGCCTCTAAACTATCCTCCTTTGTTAGGATTATCACCACCATTCTTTGATTGATTTCCTTCATCATTCTTGTTGGGATTATAGCCCCTTCCAAAGGTGCCTCTTCCTCTGTATGCTCTGCCACCTCTACCCCTTTGATTATGTTAACCTTTCCTTTTGATCTTATCTTCTGCTCTCAAGGCTAACTGAAAGCATTTATGGACTCTGTCAGGTGCTATCATGTTGATCTCATCTAGAATGTTTTGTCTAAGGCCATTTAAGTACCTTGCAACCTTCTCAACTTCTTCCCCTTGCTTCCTAGCTCCTAGGGTAAGTTTGTTGAACTCCTCTATATAGGTACTCACATCCATTTCTCTTTGTTTCAAATTTTGCAACTTCTTGTGCATTTGCACCTCATAATCTATAGGTAGGAATTGAGTTTTAATCATGATCTTCATTCTCTCCCAAGAGGTGATCTTCTTCCTCCTGATTTGTTCTCTTTCTTCTTGCATCATGTTCCACCACACTAGGGTTGATCCCTTCAATCTTGACTTCGCCAAATTGACCCTCTTTTCTTCTGCAACTTCCTTGTATTCAAAATGATTGTTCAAGGCTTCTATCCAATCCAATAACTCTTCTCCATTTACGCTTCCATTGTAGATAGGTAAACCTTTTGTGTTGTCTTTATTGAGTGACTTGAGGGCATCCAAGAAGATCTATTGATCTTTGTCCAACTCCTTCTTTTCTGTTATGACTCCTATCACATTTGCATCTTCATCATTAGTTTCATCACCCCATTCAGTGACTTTGGCCTTGCCTTTCTTGGTTTCTTGCTCCCGAGCTTCGCTAAGCATGTCTTGGACCAACTTCCTAATGGCCTCTTGGCTCATTGCCTTTGGTGGCATGGTGTTGGCTTCTAACTCTACCTCTAGGTCTAACATACACCACTTTGTTCAATCAATTGGCTCTGATACCAATCTGATGTAGAGTGAGTTGACTCTCACCTATTTGTGCTACCTTGTCTAGGTATCTCCTCCAAGCTACACAAGAACCATCCAATGATTCTATACCTCACTCCCTCCAAGGGTCTTCAAGAATTACCCTCTCCAACCTTCCCAATTTCCTTAGGCTAGGATAAGCACTTGTTGTTTTGTGAGTTTCATTTTCTTGGTTAGGAGACCTTGTTTTCTCACTCCCTTTCACACTCAATCAGAGAGTTCAACCCCTCTACCACAGGATCTTCATTCCCCACACTAAAAACATAAGGATGGATTATTTTTGAAGGATTCACAAACCCTATTCCTTCCTCAAGAGCTTTTACACCTTACCGGTTTCAAGTTTTACAAGCAAACTACACTTTTAGGCCTAATAGGAGACCTAATTCTAGTAGCCCTGTCAACGAGGTATTCTGCATTTATCTGCTAAACTTATTTAACAACCCTATGAACTCTTTTACATTCCAAACACCCTTTTGGGTTTTACATATAATATCTCAAAACTAGAGGTGGGTTTTGTCACCGACATATCTAACCCTTACCATTTAATTAGACCTAAATGCCCCTTCCTAGGCCTAAAAAGTAGGGATTGGTAAAAAATCCTTCACCGGTCTGATTGCCTTTGTGAAATGATGTTGTTTTGAGGTTTGTACCTCCATATGGTATTCCAATCCAATCATACTTCACCTCCACTCACGGGATTCACCCAATTAGGGCCAGTTATCCATGATTCTTAATGCTTGCCAACTCAACGTACCAAGCCTAGGGTATGGTGGAAAATATTTGTCTTGACTTCCCCTGACTCAAAACCAAAAATAAAACATAGAATAAATTTCAACCTAACATTCCACAAAGTTTCAGAGTGGGTATCCACCATGGAACGTTAGGTCGGAGACATTTTGTTCTCAAAACCTTGGTTTTAAGGGCTCTTGAACCCACCTACAACAAAATGAAGATTATTCACAAACTACAACACTTCAAGACTCCAAATCAAAAACAAAATGAAGGCAAGGCACCGATATATAAATCCATGACCCTGTGTTTGAGATTCTCAATCCGTACGGGTCATACAAACTTGCAAAGAACAAACAAAACTCGGAAGAACACACCAAATGGGAAACCAAAACTTGTCTATTTGCTTCAGTCCTTCAACAACCGATTATCATCATTTTTTCCAAGCCTTATAATAGCCTTGGAGTATTTACATATGCTCACAACCGAAAATGTCAACCAACTAGCCATTGGTTGTATGAAAATGTTTCAAAGTTGCTATGAGCAACTTTTGCAACTTTTGCTCAAACCCAAACTTGGTCACTTCCAAATGACTCATATGACCTTAACAACTTTAAAACAACATCAACCAACCTACATTAACCCAAAAACAACTTATCCTTAAGTGCTCTACCTGGCACCCTTAAGAGTTCACATGCCAACATTGGCCAAACAAAGACTCTTAGGGCCCTTACAATCATTTGAGCACACACTCAATGGCCTCTTGGCCTTATTACAAAACTAAAAACATGATTCCAACATCTTGGAAACAAAATTAAAAAAAATTGCTAAGTGCCTCTGCACCAATATATAGTTTAACTAAAGATAACTATTTTTTTTGTTTTTATCGAGAATGGCAAAATTAAAAAAATACAAAGAAGATAGTCAGAGACTGTAAAAAATAATACATCATCCAGTCATGACTATAACAGGACAACTGATACAAAATTGCAACAACAATAAACGGGATAGTTGAATAATACATCATCCAAACAAAACAACAACAACAATAAACGAAACAATACATTTGAAGTTGACTGGAAATACAAAACTGTATAAAATGTATCTTGAATCATATCCATTACTAAAGCAATATAGTAGCCATAGCAACATAGCAACAAGATGAATAATAGCTAGAATAGCTAGTTGAGCAAGTGAAGCCTGAGTCCTTGAGGAATACATTACTTCTTATCTCCAAGCAGCTGAACCACTTGATGTTTGATCAGTTGAATCTAAAGCTCCATCTTTAAGTTCCTTCTGGAATCCGCCTACAATTGAGAGAACAAAGAAGCAAGACAAAAAAATATGTCTGAGTAAAGCTTTAAAAATACAACTACCTGGTAATCGTTATGATGATTGAAGATAGTTGTGCATCTACATTTCCATATATGCAATAAGATAACATGTCGAATTCCATCAGAAATAACATTATTATGAATCCCAACACCAAGCAAGGCCTCTTTCCAATTAAGTTTATGTTAAAAAATGGCAGAGAAATCCTGAAACATAGCATTCCATTGTTTCTTAACAAATAAACATCCCCAAAAGATGTGCCTCATATCTTCTTGTTTCTAGCAGTAAGGACAATTAAGGGGTTGAACCATAATACACTTCAACCTACCTCCAACAAGTAACTTGGAGTGTAATATCTTCCAAGCCATTAATTGGGCCTCTGAACTCGATTTAGACTTCCAGATCTGTGTAAAAAAATTTGCCCATAATTTTTCACTAAATCTATAATTCCACTTCACATTTAGACGAGACTTCATGGGCAAAGTAGGAAGTAACTACAGATAAACCTTTTTTAATGGAAAAACTAGAAACGGATATGATGACAACCAAAGCCAATCTTTGAAAAATTTACAGTGAAGAGGAGTACATAGTTTCATAGATAGCTCCAATGGAACTAATGATTGCACAAAAATTA
The DNA here is from genome assembly GCF_030272615.1 of Cryptomeria japonica. Classification (NCBI taxonomy): domain Eukaryota; kingdom Viridiplantae; phylum Streptophyta; class Pinopsida; order Cupressales; family Cupressaceae; genus Cryptomeria; species Cryptomeria japonica. The sequence continues at coordinate 230,640,238 of NC_081414.1, read as the reverse complement.
CAAAAGATTTATATTTGTTACTCAAATTAAAATGAGATTTAACCACATGCTAAGGTAACCAATCGAGAGTAGTGAAATCCAATAGGTCTCCAACATTGTTGATACCTTTATTATACAAAAAATAAGATTGCTTTAAAAAACTTAATACCAAAGGCTACCCATGATACTGAATATGTTTGTTCCACCAGATAGACGAGGTGGAAAAGCTGAAACCATGCTGAAGAGATGAATCTTGTCATTTTAAAAGATGGTTGGAATGTTTCCAAGCTTTTGAAATTGATTGTAAAGGTAGGGAGGCCTTAAAAGAGAAAAAGGATGAATGTAGAAGTTTATCCAACCAACCCACAACCTGCCATTTGCCTTTGACTGAGGCAAGGATAATTCTATGTCGCACAAGGATTTTCCATGGTTCATCACCTTTGGCTGCTCTAATAATCCACTTTGTGGCTAAACAAATCCCTTGAGTTTTTGGATCAATTAATCTCAAACCTCCTTTACATTTGGGTTGAATGCAATGGGACCAAGAAGTAGCCATAAAACCAGTGTTACCATCCCATTTAGTCCATAAAAACCTTCGAATAATTATGATTGTGTCATTATACCCTTTATTGGATGGCATCCAACAAGATGAATAATAAACATGAGTGGTAGGAAATTTTTTGTTAGAAACTTCAATTCTACCAGCTAAAGATATTAATTTATTACCCCAATTAAAAAGTTTAGATTTGAGTCTATTGAGATACCAATTCCACATGTCAGAAAGGGAAACCCCAAGACCAAATGTTATCCCAAGATATCTAATAATTTCTCCATGCTTAATTTGCTTCCATTCTTGAGGAATCCAATGAGGCATAGTCCCTGCTTGAATCATCAAGAATTCAGTTTTGTCATGAGCAAGTCTAGAACCTAAAATTGCACAGTATAAATCTAGAATATCCATTGTGCTAGAAATTTCTTTTTTAGAATTTTGTAAGAATAATAAACTGTCATCAGCATAATGAGAGTTTATAACAACACCGTTATGAGGAATGAAAATTCCTATAATGATATTCATTGTATTGGCAATTTAAAGCATACAACCCATAGCATCAGTTGTGAGAGCATAAAGATAAGGGGTCAAGGGACATCCTTGACGAATGGATCTCTACAGAGGGAAGGAATTAGTCATCCGATTATTAATAATAATTTGGGCATTATCATCTCGAAATAGCATTTGCACATGGTCTCGAATTTTAGGACCAAACCCCAACCAATGAAGCATCTTGAGGATGAAATCCCATTGAATCCTATCATATGCCTTGTCAAAATCAAGTTTGATAAGAATAACATTTTGATTCGTTTGTTGGGCCCATTCACATGCCAAAATCAAATTGTCGAGAATGTATCTACCAGTAATAAAGCCCGTTTATTCAACCTAAACAATTCCTTGAACCATAGGTTTAATCCTTTTAGCTAAGGCTTTTGCTATGATCTTATAACAGGTGGTAAGAAGGGTAATGGGACGCCAACCAGTGATAGTATCTGCTTTTTTCCCTTTTGGAAGAAGCTTGATAATACCACCATTAATAACTGGTCCTAAAGATCCTTTCTCAAATGCCTCAAGGTACAAATTGTTTATGGTAAAAATGGAAATAACAATATTGAAAGACTAAAATAGATTCAACCACAAAACCCTAGCCTAACAACAACAAAGATCCACCATAACATATGAAGATTACCTAAGACAATGCAAATCAAATGAAATCACAAAGATTATACCATCACATGTCCAATAGGGTTTGGATCTCCATTCTTCCTATCTCCATTGATCTTGCTTGATATATTTGCTCTCAGATTTTATGTGTGCGCAAGAGCTCAACAAAGAACGAAAATGTGGTTGATAGCTAGATCGCATATGAAAGTTCGAATGCTAGAATGCTTGAAGGATTGATTAGAATGATTAGGGTTGATAATGAAAGAAACATCTTCTTATATAGAAGACATTGTAAGAAATGAAGGGATAAGATTGAGAGGTGTAAAAGATAAATGGTCGGCTAAGATTAGAGGATAGGTAGAGGAAATAAGAAAATAACGAGAGGGTAGGTAGTGTAGGAATTAAGAGATGAATGACATGTGTCATAGGTAGAAAAGGCTAATGAAATAATTAAATAAATAAAGATTTATTTAATTAATAGAGGAAGTGGGATGAATTAAATAAATAAAAGTATTTATTTAATTTAGGAAAAGGACAATTTAAATAAATAAAAGTATTTATTTAAATGAGAAATAAGACTAGAAGAGGATAAATAAATTAATTAAATAAATAAAGATTTATTTAATTAATAGAAGAATTAGGATAAAATAATTAAATAAAAAAAAATTATTGTATTAATAGAGGACAATTTTAGGTGTCTACATTTTGCCCCTCTTTGAGACAATGCAGCTTGTCACGTTGTTTCAAAGAAGATAAGATAAACTGATGGAAAGTTGCCCCAAGATGGGAATGATATACCCCCTCGAGAGATTAGATGAAAATGTCTAAAAAAGATCACAGACAATCTCTCAATAAGAAAGAAAGGCTAAAAAGGAATGACAAGATAGGATAGGGTGACAGAGTCATGGGATAAATAAGACTGACTCAGGAGACTAGGGCTAGGGTAGTCTATAGGATAGACTACGAGGGAAAACATCCTCATTGTCATCCACACATCTAAGAGGTTAGAGTGAAGAGAGAGCAGAGAGCAGTCAACAATCAGCAGCGATGGCATTGGTGCACAGATTCGATCGCATTCGTTGATATCAAAGGCCATCAGATGCAAGAGAGCTAGTGAGTACCACAAAACCTCCTTGTACCTTGGTACATTAATTGTTGTCATAAATGCATGCTAGGTAGGATAATAAATGCGCTTTAGGTATGTTGTAAAAAAAATGTCAAGCGGGGTAAAAAGCGTTAAGGCGCATCTGCATTGGTGCCAGGCGTGTCTAGGTAGGTTAAGCATGTCTGTGTTGGTGCCAGGAGCGTCTATGATTCCAGTAGAGTCTGTGTCAAATGCAAGCACATCTATGTATTTCAGGCACATTTGTGTAGGATAGGCGCATCTGTGCAGAGCAGAGGCACGTCTGTGTGATTTAGGCGCGTCTATGCAAGGTAGGCGCGTTTGTGTAATATGCAAGCGTGTTTGTGTCATGAATGTGCGTTTATGTCTTCAAGGTCAAATTGACGGTTCTGTGATAAACATACGTTGTCGATTGGATAAGCCGCTGAGAGGATACACTCAAGCAGGTCCTCTAGGGAAGACTAGGATAACAGATAGGGCTAGGATTGACAATTTTGTGATAGAACATACATTGCCAATTAGGAAACTACTCAAGAGGATACACTCAAGCAGAGGCCCTAGGATAGGATAAAGCGAGGTACTTTGTGATGAACGGGGAGTACCATAGAAATTGACGATTCTATGATAGAACGTATGTTGTCAATTGTATTAAGCTAAAATTGACAATTCTGTGATAGAACATACGTTGTCAATTGGATAAGTTACTCAAGAGGATGCACTCAAGTAGGTGCCCTAAAAGATAGGATCAAAGCAACACTTTTTGATGAACAGGGAGTACCACTAGGATAAAAGAGTAGCACTTTGTGACGAACAGGGAGTACTACTAGGATAGAAAGCAACACTTTGTGATGAACAAGGAGTACTACTAGGATAGAAAACAACACTTTGTGATGAACAGGGAGTACCACTAGGATTGACACAATTAATTGGCTAGATTGCAGGAGGACCTACCGATGCTGGAGTCGTGAGAGAGATACCCTTCGACTCAGAGCTTGCGAGTAGAGCTGACATTTGAGGATAAAGCAGTAGTGGAGGCTATGGGCTTGTGATATATTATGTATGTGCCCGAGTTTTGAGTGAACATGGGATTGCTAACTGCATTAGTTGAGAGATGGCACTAAGAGACATGCACTTTTCATTTGTCGATGGGTGAGATGACAGTCACCTTAGACGATGTATATAGGATACTAAGGATATGGATCATTGGGGAGTTAGTTCCTTATGATCAAGATGGAGATAGGGATGCACTAAGATGAGTGTTTCAAGATTCAGGACTGGAGATGAGGGCTAGACATGTGGTGTGGGACACCATGACAGCTACAGGATTGGTGCTAGCGGTGGTGCTAGCAGGAGTTATCAGTGGGTTCCTTTGTCCGGATAGGGTGACATGAGGGTTGGATGTGGGATGGGGGAGGACTCTGGAGACATTGGTGACTAAGCACACTAGGTTTACATGGGGATTATGTCTGCTGGAACACTTGTATTATGAGTTGCATTAGTTTGTATATCATGGATCAACAGGATTGGGATGCAGAGTGACATTACTGCAAGTATGGGCATATGAGCATATGTTGGTTACACGACTGATACATTTCAGAGGCAGGGGACATAGGTGCAGTTATGTACATCTGTATGATATGATTACTTCTCAGCCATGGATTGGGAGGCTAGAGTATTGGTGTCAAGTGATTGATGAGGTAGACAATGTGATATGGAGGTCGTACCGGGACTGTGAGGAGTGGGAGGATGATGCAGTGGAGTTGGATGATACTTTCGAAGTAGGTATCTAATTGGTTAGACACCGTATATTATTGAGAAGTAGTTGATATACAGGGTATGTAGGAAGTTCGGTAGGATACAACAGATGCCACAGGGTTCAGGGATGTATGCGCGGACCGTGAGGGATCATGTGCATTTGGGGCCATTATTGTCTTATGATCAAGAAATGACACAGCTACAGGAGATGGTTCCCATGCCTTGGGACATTTGGGAAGATGTGGAGGATGTAGGGATGGATGCAGAGTACACTGCATATTAGGGAGAGCATCCATTTCCATGGTTGACGGATCTAGGGGAGCCGATAGAGGGAGATGGTGGAGGTGATGGAGATGATAGTGGAGATGGTGGAGGTAGAGGCCAATGACGGAGGCGGGACGTAGTGGTAGAGAGGAGGGTGGCTCATAGGAGGGAGGGCAGAGAGGAGAGATAGATGCATGTAGTGAGGGGCAGAGGTGGATTACCATTACAGGTGCCAACAACACAGGTTCCCAGTGAGGTATAGGGATGGGGACAGGGACAGGAGCAACCGAAGGAGCACCCATAGGGACAGGGTGAGGGGAGAGAGGAGGAGGATGAGCTACTATCCTTGAGGGAGATCTGCCAGGGACAAACAGATGAGATCCAGGATTTGGAGAGGGATACAACTAGACTCAGGAGACAGCTGAGGAACACTGAGCGAGAGAGAGATCAGGCTATTCAACCCTATACGGAGGCTGAGACAACATTGAGGGCAGGGAGGCAGGCAACAAAGGACATAGGGGCCAGATACGCCTATGTTCTGCGGGCAAGGGAGGAGATAGCTTACTGGAGAGACCTATACTATGGAGTGGTACCACCAGATTAGCGGGCTAGGAGCTTCTGGAGACCATCACGGAATACGACGACCACTGGAGGGAGAGACAAGAGACACGTGTCTAGCGGTGGGGTCATGGGTCCTCCACCACCACTAGATCAAGGGGGCATGAGAGATGATCCTGGGGCGGGTCCTTCCATGGATCAGACTCCATCGAGGCCAACTGGCTCTGAGGGAGGGAGTTCATCATAGCCTTAGAGGGCTCCCTATGTATCAATTTTTGTACCATTTTGTATGATGACACCTTCGGGTGATTGTAGCCATATGATTTTGACATCATTGCATCATGACACATGATTTTGATATATATATGAAATGATTCATCCTTGTGGTAGCTATATGCATGTGTACCTATGTGATGCATGTTTCTCTGTGATGCATGTTTCTATATGATGCTTAAGATATGGATGCAAATATGTACATGATGAAATGCAATATTTTTTGTTCTTTTATGTTTTATATGTTATGAAAATGCAAATGTAAATGTATGACATGTAGATGAATATGATAATGCAAATAACTATTCACACGATGAGAATGTAAAATGTGCTAACATGTGTTGTGTGCAAGATGTGATGCAATGGTGATATCTATATGTATGAAATGCTAATATGTGGTAATGCAGGTGCAAACTACATGAAATGCAAATATTTTTGGCGTGTCATTATACTCATCATGTGATAGCAAGCTACACGGACTCAGGGACGATGGAGGTCAATCAATAAAGGGGGATAGAAGATAGAAGATATGGAAGTGAAAGAGCTTCTTGTGCTATTATCATCATTTAGATTTATTATGGGAAATAGGTTATGACAATTGAGGCATATGTTCAACCCAAAAAGTCATTGTACCTGTTTGCATGGAGATTAGACAGTCGCAAACAAGGAATGCCCCAATTCACACTAGACTCTCAGTGTCCTCATATCCTTAGACAAGTCATAGCATTACTAAGAGACAATCCACAGACAACAAAGAAAAAATAGGTGACGATACCCCATCCTTGCCTTTCTAGTCCAAGACATCCTGGAGATAAAATCTCTAGTCAGAGACATCCCAAAAAAGCTAAAAGACATGTCACCAAAAGATGAAATCAAAAGAAAACCAAGACTCGACACCAACATCCACTGTAGTCCTCAAATTTAGTGTCTCTTGTCACTTGTATAAGTCTTATTCGATTGTGGTCACAATGTTTACTTTCACAAAATGATAGATAGCACTGAACCATAATGTTGTATGAGTCTATTGAAAGATTTGATTTGTTGAAGCCCATTGTTGATGTGTCTCATCTCAAACTGACCAAATCCATGAAACTGATACTTTATTGTGGAGAAAGTGCGGATTGGCGATGAAAGTGTTGCTTTATTATGGATTGTGCGTGGATAGATTGAATAAAACCGGAAGAAACTGTACTCCTCATAACATGTGATGCTCTTAGTTCCACACCCATCACTAGACGTAGGATTTGCCTTAGCCACAAATGGAAAGGTTGTGAGTGTGTGCAAAGTGAAAGGATGATATTGAATCTTGAAGGAGAGAGGAGCAATGTCTCTACGCATGGCGTCGGTGACCCGGTTTTCACCATGGTACTTGCCCAGGGCACCACCGAAGTGGTTTTCACCGTTGGACGAAATATTTTTTCTTTACTTTTTTTATTTTTCATTTTTTTGTGTGTCACAAGGCGCCTGTTTGCCAGGTTTTCACCAAGTAACAAATTTTTTATTTTTATGTTTTTTTTAGTATTTTTTATATATATTGTGTGGGGGAAAAAGTGACACTAAGAAAACATGCCCTAATCTCACTTTCAATCACACACTTGTGGAATACGAAAGAGCCTAGAGGTATCACACAATTGGCTACTTCTTTTTGTGGAAGAGAGAGCCACGGGCTACCTATTAGGATTTCTATTCCTTTGTTGCAAATGATAGATAGAATGATGCAAGTTCAACTATTAACCCTAAAGTGTAAGTATGAACTAGTAACTTTGAGCACGAGATTGTAGAATTGAGATTTTATGATGAACAATTGTAAGGATAAGAGGAGAAATGTAAATGTGTACCTTGAATGGATTTGATTCTGCAAGATCTGCCGTTGAAGCCGAAAGCCTGAAATACTGAAGCTGCTACCTCTGAAACTGCTAAAATTCACTGAAATAGACAGGGACCAGGGTGCCCAGCACCCCTGTCCTGGCAGGACCAGGGCGCCCCACGCCCCTGTCCTAGCTTTCTAGGTTGGAATTTGGTGTGAAGTTCTGTCTCGGTCCGCTTTTGTCGGATCTGCAAATTGCGGCGTCCTTCAAATTTAGAAATCTGCACTTATATCTGAAAAGGGTTGTAGGTGGCTATATAGGGTTTTGCCTTAGTCAAACCCCCGCTTTGGTGATTTCCACCTCCACGAATAGCCAAGTTGTATAGTAAAAGTTGTGTGTGCAGACCTTGTGTGTGTGCAAGATCCTAAAATGCAAGTAAGCAAACTAGAGCAACCTAGAAAGTAAACCCTAATTGCTTGTAAATGATAATGTAAATGCTCCAAATCAAGATGCAAAGTGATCTAAAGCATGAATACAAATGATATAATGAGGCTTATGCAAAGACACGAAAACAACATGAAATCATACCCAACCCCAAGGGAGGGGTACAAGCCAATCTTCAGTCGGTGATCCCCTATTGCTCTTTAATGTCTTTGAAGCCCTAAATGGATGAATGAAATTGATAAATGCTTGATGGATAGATGTTGAATGTTGTTGAAGTCTTCAAAGATCTGCTCTTTCGCTGCATAGAAGGCCCCTGAAACCAAAATTCTGATCCTTTCAAATGAAGAAAGAGAGCTCTTATATATGAAACCCTAGGTCTTAATTTCAACTTTAGGCCGACTTAGAGATTGAATCTCCTGCCAATTTCTTGGGGTTAAGCTTTATTTTCTGATTGGATCGCGCTCCTAAAATTTCAGGAAAAATGTCTGGGACCGTGTGCACTCCGAGCGCCATGGTCCCGACAACTTTTCACCAAATTTTCAGGGCCGTCGGATATGATGATTTTAGAGAGAATCCCAAAGTTACAGCTGATTTCAAGATGTTTTGACCCCCGAAATCAGGCCTTAAAGTTCAAAATAGGACCTAATTAGGGTTTTAGATTAAATGATGTATTGGAAGAATAAAATGAAAGGGGCACACTTTAATGAAAAGGGCCCAACTTTATGATATGGGAGATGATAAAATAGAACCTTAGACCTAATTAATTTAATTAATTAAGTGCTAAAGGGGAAATGCAATGCAAAATGCGCCAAGGCGGGTGCTAAACTAGGTGTGAAATTGTACCACCCTAGCAAGTGCGTACAATTTACGACGCTACATATATATATATATATTTTTTTGTATTTTTTTTAATTAGGATATTCTTAAGAGCTATGTGTAAAACCTACGAACTTGCATGTTGTTGATAGGATCCTCCAAAGGTTCGCCCTCTGGGGTTGAAAGCTGATATGCACTTGATCCGTAGATTATTGTGATGACATAAGGACCAAGCCAATTTCGTTCAAACTTGCCCTTCTTTTCTCTGTCTTGTTGATTTTTAGGATTTTCTCTGAGAACTAAGTCACCCACCTCAAATGTATGAGGCTTAACCTTATGATTGTAGTTGCATTGTTCCTTGACTGAATGATGTGTAGCTTGAGTGACTGTCTTACTTGATAAAGGAGAGAATTACTAGTGCGTGGACTACATAGGCCCATCTGCGTTTCACCTAAAGAAGTTTGGGCATCCCTGATAACAAAGTCTCTCGAGGAAGCTCCATTAAAGGTCCATGATGTATCGCCAGAAGGGAATGGATGTGCAAAACAATCAGATGAGTTATGAAGGCTTATGATTATGAAAAAAAGTGAAAGTAGGATGGCATGATGGAAACTTAGGATCGACAAATATTCTTTTTGATTTAAAATTGTAGAACTTTTGCCCCCAGTTATTTTGATATTTAGGGAGATCAACTCTTGTTCTTTTTTCTTCATAGGATTTTTATCCTTGACTTTGATTTTTGCAGAGTCCAATAGGTTTTGATTTTGATTTGGACTAAAGGACTTTTCTTTTTTTTTGACTTTTAGATTTTTCTTTTCAAATATTGATTCGTGATCCCTAATGAGTAAGGGATTTTCTGATTCTTGTTGATCCAAGTCCACAGGAAGAGTGGATGAAATGGAATGAATAGATAAAATGGTAAGGCTATGTGAGTTCTCAAGAGGGCTGGTGATTTGCTCAATAGATTCTTTGTTGGAACCACTCTTAGGATTATTGATATCAAAAGATGCTTGCACCACTAGAGGAGATTTGCATTAAGACTTAGTAGCCACAACACTAGGTGGTTCACACCCAGTTCCTTAGCATTGCAAGTTGTTTGTAGGTTGTTCTTGTCAACTAAATGTTTTAGGAGACAATGGGAGCTGATCAACATGAAAGATATACTCACCACATCCCATGTCTTTAATCTTGAATTTTTCTTTTAGCTATGCTTACTTTGATGTAGAAGGTTTTAACGATTCAGGATCAACATATATTGATGAAGGAATAGCCTCTCGATTGACTGGGATTGTTATTTCTGATCTAGGGCACAAATTGTTGCAATATATGAATGGGTTTGGGTTAGCTTTGACGGTCACTTCAGCTCCATTGTGTGGGAACTTGATACATCGATGATATGTGGATGGTATTGCACTCATCTCATGAATCCATGGACGTCCTAGCAATATGTTGTATGTGAGATCTAGATCAAGGACTTGACAAACCATATCCTTAGTAACTAGCCCAACTCTGAGAGGTAAGCTGATTGTTCCCATGGATGAGTGCTCTTTGTCATCATATGCCTCGATGGTAATTTTATTTATAGAATTCACAACCTTTTTCAAAATATCCCAATTGTTTAATAGTGCTCAATGTACAAGTGTTTAGACCTGCTCCTCCATCTATCAAGACTCGTTTTATTTGATGGTTGTGTAGGAAGGCTTCAATGTGTAAAGGTGCATTATGTGGTTGGCTTACGAAGGCGTCGTTAGCTTCGGTGAATGTAAGGGAATGTGGAATGGAAAGGTATCCCACCATGCCTCGAAACTGGTCCACATTCATATCAATGGGGATAAAGGTTTCTCTCAAAGCTTTGTCAAGAATGGTTGTATGTGCAGGGGATATGCGTAAAAGCTCAAGAATGGAGATAAGCACGGGCATCCTCCCTAACTATTCTACCAGGTCATACTTAGGTTTGGTTGATGAGGAAGTGATGGTTTTAGCTGGAGCACCCTGCAAAGTGACCTTACCTTGACGAGTTGTGACATTACATTCAGAGGTAGATTCAGAAGAAGGTCCAATGCCTTTTAGGACAAATTTGGGTCTTTGGGTAGAATTTTCAAGTGTTTTGTCCTTTATGATAATGGTAGAGACATAATCGTCCATTGAAATGTGATTAACAGTTGAATCATAGTTATAGGATGCTCTAGTATAGTTGGTCTGCTCATCTGTGGCTTTGGCTTTTCCCTTGTCATGTTTAGGGAATGGTTCCTTAAACATCTCACATTTTTGATTGGATGAATGTCCTTCGATCTCAATTTCACCTCTATCAATAAGATCTTGTATAATGTTTTTCAACCGATGACAATTTCCTGTTTTATGTCCCTTGCTCTTGTGATACTCATAATACTCATCATCATTCCACCAATTTGGTTTGACCTTTGGCTCATATGGAGGATTGTTTGGAATTGTTATTATCTTGTTTGCCACTAGCTTCTTGAAAGCTGACTCAAGTGATTCTCCCAATGGGGTGTATTTCCTTCGTGGTTTGGAAGTTGTTTGAGTAATCACTTGGTTATTTGTAGAATTTGATCTAGAAAGAATGATTTTGGGTCGTACTATATTAGCATCAACAACACCATCATTTACCGTGTTCTTGTTTTTGTTCCAAAATCATGGCTTGTCTTTTCCTTTAAAGTCCTCTTTGTTTTCTTTGAATATCTTAATGACTCCTTGTTCAATTAACTTTTTCTGTCGTTAAGCCTTTCTCAATGACATCCTTGAAGGTGGACAAACAAGCTTTTCTCAAGTCATAACCAATGTCTTTGTTGACATTCTGGGTGAACATCTCTACCATTTGTTTTTGTGGAATTTCACAAGAGCATCTGCTAGCTAAATTCCTCCATCGTTGCAAGAATGATGAAAAAGACTCCCAATCCTTTTGTTTGGTGTTGCACAAAGTGGTGATGGATATGTCTGTCTTTATGTTGTATGAAAGCTTCCGCTAAATCGCCCCATGACTTAATTCTAGGTGGAAGTTAGGAGAACCATTCCATAGCTTGATCACATAAGCTTTGTGGGAAAAATCTCATCAAGTGTGTTTCTTCTACTGCTACCTCAATGCTAGCCGTGAAAAACTATCTTATATGTGCCTTAGGGTCTCCTTTGCCTCTGTACTTATCAAACTTAGGTGTCATGAAATGTGTAGGAAATGGAGGCATTGGAATGCTTTTGTCAAATGGATAGGGACATATATCTCTCATTGTATAAGTTGGCTTCATTGTATTAATATCCTCCATTTTCTTTTGTAAGTCCTTAATTTGTTGTTCCAAATTGTTCTTAGGTGGAGACCGACTTCTTGGACCATATCCCATACCCGAGCCACCGGGTGGGGGAGAAGCATATTGCATATATGGATGGTATTGATCATACACATGTTCATATGGAGGAGGTCTATAGTGATGTTGCGTATATGGACCGCTTGGTATAGAGTCATGATGAGGAATGGAATATCTATTTTGTCCATGTATACCATACTCTACAGGCATATCATGAGTTTATTCTAGTGTGTTGCCCCCAAATTTGACGTGGGGTTTCCTTGTGTCCAAATTTTGAGCATGCCTTTGGATATCCAATTGTTTTTGTGGTTGGTCCTTAGCATTGGTATGCGATTGAGTGTATTTTTCTACATAAGACTTCCATAATGGTTTCCGTACACGAAGTTGCTCATGAGATGCTCTTTCATGAGTATCATAAGCTTGACCATGTGTATTTGGGACCTCAGGTTTTTGAAACAAAGATGATGGTGACTCAGGCACATAACGTGGTCCTCTAGTACCTCCACTATTAGGTCTCCTTTGATCCATGTTGAGTTGAGTTTCTTGCATAGGTTGATTTTCCACTATTTGAGACATGTCAAAATCATGAGGTATCTTGGTTCCACTTTGTACCATCACTTGTAAGAAATACTGTCTATCTCTTCTCATGATTTCCTCAACCAATCTATTAAAATGGGGATCCATCATGGAGTCTTCCACTTATGTTGAAAGCACCAAAAAGTTGTCTGTATTGTCATTGTGTGTATCGTTGTTGTTTGTGTTATCCATGTTCTCAACATTTTGAGTGTTTCTATAAGTGTCCATGTCAGGTAATATGGTATGATCAAAATTGAAGAAGATATCATTGCCATACTCATAGACACTCATGTTCGTGGACTTTTGAGCCTCTTTAGCTTCTCTCCTAGATTTTTGGGAATGGGTTTCAACCATGAACTAGGTCTTGACCAAGTTGTGTGAGACTAGATGAAAATGGAAAGAGTATGGAAGACCAAGAGTTGGATGGAATGTAAATGAATTTGAAGTTTACTTTCAATGTCCAAAGTGTAAGACCAAGTATGTATGTAGTATAGTAGGTGTGACTTCCAAAGAGATAGTTTCTCTTGATGAGGTAAGTTGACCTCGACTCTAAGCAAGACCAAATGAGACCCAAAGGTGATAGACCTTGATGAGGGAGCACTTAGAAAAATGTTGTTGTATGTAATGTGTTGACAAAATGTGATGAGGACAAGCAAGTGACTTTTTGACTCAAGTTTAGACAAATGTGAATGTAATGCAAGGTGTAAAGCAATGATGGACTTTGTGAGACCTAGAAATAGGCTGAATGCTAGATGAAAACCCGGAGAAATAACCTAGGAAGCTCAATGAGTCTGAAACTGATTGCTCTTGTTTGTTGAACTGTAAATTTTTCCAATTTGTGAAGTTGTTTGTTGTGACCAAATCTGAATTTTTGACTATTTTTCGTGACAAGAGGACACAATATTGATAAAGACTCTATGTTTGCAAATGTTTAGACTCAAAATGACTCAAAAGAAAGTGTGTTGTTTGATGTAAAAATGTTTTGCATACACTTGAAGACATAAAAGACACAATGTTTTGATGTTTGGTCTTGAATGTTCAAATGTTTAAAAGAAGACAAGCACAATTCTTATGGTTGGCCAGGACAATAGTTGTTGATCCCACATGGGGTTTCCCTCGAGGCTATGCTATTCAGAGCGGATACTTAGATGCTTGACCCCACTAGCTCCACCCTCGACACTCACTTCTCTGGGGCAGCCAAGCATCAGTCCCCACGAAAAATCCCCATGGCAAACTTTGTATCTCTACTAAGAATTGTATGTGTGTGGGCCGCTCCAGAGGTCCGACCTCCTGCCCCAACAACTAGAAGGATTTTGGCTTTCTAAAACAAAAAGGTGCTAGTAAGGGCATCCACTCATGCGGCCATACATGCGGCACTTTCAGCTCTGTAAATACAGAAGGCTCCCAGCCGGTAGGGGTTACGCCCTACAACTAATCAAATAAATTTGATCAAATGGGTTTATGGGGAGATATAGTGTCGGTATGAACTAATCAACACACGTTACCCATGGCTTTCACCATGGATACAATTATTTATAGTGGTTTAGAAGAGGTGGGTTTTCCTCGCTACCACTTGGGTCGTTCTCTCCTCACTAGTAGTCCTAATGACCACACGGGGAAACAGAACCTCTAGAGATTAAACAAAAAGAGCCTATTGCCCCAAACACAAAAGACACTGGTTCAATTTTAGTGCACCAATCGAAGTGTTTGCTAGTCTATGAAAACAAGGCACACAATAAAGATCAAAAACCTTTGCCAAAATTCTGTAACAAAGATTTGTTAGTAGTTTTGCAATAATACCCCTCTTGTAAGCACACAAGTTAGGTAAATTTTAGATGCAAAAGACTATGAAATAGGGGCCTTCAACAAGACGTTTTTTTTTAGATTCAAAGATCTGATTTTCCACGAGTTATTTTGAATCATAAAAAACATAACACCTGTAAAATTTCAAGACATTTCCAGAAATGTAAGAAAATCCCAAAAAGTTTCTAATTTGCTCTAAAAATTAATTTTTTTATGAAAAATCATAAAAAATCATAGAAAATGCAAAATTGATCCAAAAAATCTGAATTTTTTACTGGAAACTCCTTATAGAATTCCAAACTTGCATACAAAAATTCTTGCAAAAAATCCACGTACTTTGTAGATATGAGCAAAATAATGCAAAACCCTAATGTTCAAAGATCCAATTTTTTAGGACTTATTTTGCATCAAAATTAAAATCACAAACAACAGATCCTGTGTATAATTCTGAGAGATTTCCAAAAATGAAACAAAATCCAAAAAATTCACTAATTTTCTCTCAAAATTATATTTTATGAAAATGCATAAAAAATTCATAGAAAATTCAAATATGATCCAAAAAATCTACTTTTTTTACTGAGCATTTCTAATACTGTTCTTGACTTGCCAAAAAAATTGGATGTCAAAATTCAAAGCAGTTTGTAAGATCTTATCAAAATAATGAAAAACCCTAATTTTTAAAGATTCAATTTTTTAGGAGATATTTTGCATCAAAATTAAAATCACAAAGAATAGATCCTGTGTATAATTCTGAGAGATTTCAAAAAATGTAAGAAAATCTGAAAAATTCGCTCATTTGCTCTCAAAATTAATTTTTTATGAAAATTCACAGAAAAAATAAATATGCTCCAAAAATTCTGAATTCTGGATTGAGAGCTATTGATACTGTCTTCAACCTGCCAACAAAATTTGGTGCAAAAATTCCAAGTCGTTTGTGAAATTGGATTAGATCTCTTCGAGATCTTAATTTTATGTCCAAAACCCTAGCTGCACAAGGTTATTCTCCAAATTGTTTTACAAAACAGTAATATAGGGTTAGAAAAACCTACAAAAAAACATATATCTAACAAAAATCCATGTCCCACCGGGCGTGTCAAAATGTTTATGGTAAAAATGGAAATAACAACATTGAAAGACTAAAATAGATTCAACCACAAAACCTTAGCTTAACAACAACTAAGATCCACCATAACATATGAAGATTACCTAAGACAATGCAAATCAAATGAAATCACAAAGATTATACCATCACATGTCCAATAGGGTTTGGATCTCCATTCTTCCTATATCCATTGATCTTGTTTGATATATTTGCTCTCAGATTTTATGTGTGCACAAGAGCTCAACAAATAACGAAAATGTGGTTGATAGTTAGATCGCATATGAAATTTCAAATGCTAGAATGCTTGAAGGATTGATTATAATGATTAGGGTTGATAATGAAAGAAACATCTTCTTATATAGAAGACACTGTAAGAAATGGAGGGATGAGATTGAGAGGTGTAAAAGATAAATGGTCAGCTAAGATTAGAGGGTAGGTAGAGGAATTAAGAAAATAATGAGAGGGTAGGTAGTGTATGAATTAAGAGATGAATGAAATGTGTCATAGGTAGAAAAGGCTAATGAATTAATTAAATAAATATAGATTTATTTAATTAATAGAGGAAGTGGGATCAATTAAATAAATAAAAATATTTATTTAATTTAGGAAAATGATAATTTAAATAAATAAAAGTATTTATTTAAATGAGAAATGAGATTAGAAGAGGATAAATGAATTAATTAAAAAAAAAAATTTATTTAGTTAATAGAAGAATTAGGATAAAATAATTAAACAAAAAATATTTATTTAATTAATAGAGGAGAATTTTAGGTGTCTACACAAACAGTAACAATCTTCCTTAATGTGAGCCCACATGGCTCGATAAAATTCCACAGGGCCGCCCGAACTTTTATAAGGGGCCTTAGAAAAAAGAGCACTTTCTAAGTCTTCCAGCGAGAGAGATCTATCAAGATATCGGCTATAGTCAAGGTCAATTCAATTAGGAATATAACCTCTAACCATATCTTGAATGACTTCTTGAATGTCTTGCCATTGATCATCTTTGAAGAGATTTTCATAGAATTGTTTGAAGAGATTTGCATATATAAGCTGGTTCAGAATAAAGAGTGCTAGCTTCATCTTTTATTGCACCAATTTTTTCTTTTTTATGTTTGTAGCTAAGATAATTAAAGAAATATTTGGTACCCTTGTTACCTTCTTTTATCCAATGTAACCTAGATCTAACCTTAGCCTCCTGACCTTTGTAATTATCAATTTTGCGCAATTGAGCTTCAACAACAACAATGGAAGTTTGCAAATTGACATTGGTAGGATTAGCATTGAGAAGTTTTTTGGCATGAACAAGTTTCCCTTGGAGGGATTTTTCCTTACGTTTTCGTCGCCAAGCCATTTGTTTGCCAAATGAGTGAAGGAAATTAGTGCATTGAGTGATTGTAGCACATCGCCAATCAATCTAAGACTCTCCACTACTAGGTTTAGGAAGAGAGTTCCAAATCCCCTCTAGGGCAACCAAACAAGCAAGATTTTTTAAATAGGATACATTGAGCTTGGAAGGGAGGGAATTGTCAACATTTAACTTTTGAGATAGAGAGATATTGCACACAATAGGATAATGATCTAAAAGTGTGGATGACATATCCACTTGTACAACCATCCCCAAAGGGTCTTGAGCCAAAGAAAGGGTTTGGGAAACATAGAATCTATCCAATCTGCTTAACTTTCTATCTCCACCCATTTTGCAATTAGACCAAGTATACCAAGTTGTGGAATGACTGGAAAATTTATCATGTATCAGGTCAATCACCCCTAATGAGTTGCGACAAAACAACCAGCTATCAAATTCATCTTTAGAGAGATTTGTTGTTTTATACCAGCTACGATCTTGAGAGTGCTCAACCATGTTAAAATCGCCTCCTAATATCCAATCTGCACTGGGTAAATTATTCGCCATCCAATCCCAAAGTTGGGTTCGATCTTTAGAGAGGTTGGAAGCATATATAGAGCAGAATCTAATGAGTTGTCCATTAATAAGGGTAAGAACCCAAACACAATTGTGGGAAGGGTCCTCGCCCTTATCAATGACAAACTTGGACATCCATGACGAAATCCTAATGACAACACCTCCTTTGCCATCCAAATGAGAAGTGTGCAAAAAAGATGCTTCTTTCCAAACACATCATAATGAAGCATCAAGTCTACTACCACTGAGTTTGATTTCTTGAAGAAATAGAATATCAGGTTTGCATTTCATGACCAACTCTTTGACTTTATATTTGCGCAGAGGGAGAGAAATCCCTCAAACATTCCAAGAAAGGAGCTTAAAGTTCATGGTGAAGAGGTATTGTCACCCTGGGCCAACACACTAAAGCTATTGTCAAGAGCTAGTTCTTGATCCTTGCAATTCCGATCTTTGGAGACAACAGAGGGGGATCTCCATTGAGGATAGGAGTGAGAGGGACCACAATCATGAGGCTGCAAAGAGGAG
Source organism: Cryptomeria japonica (assembly GCF_030272615.1). Lineage (NCBI taxonomy): Eukaryota > Viridiplantae > Streptophyta > Pinopsida > Cupressales > Cupressaceae > Cryptomeria > Cryptomeria japonica. The sequence continues at coordinate 230,622,260 of NC_081414.1, read as the reverse complement.
TGATGGGAGTGGGAGGAATCACGAACCTGAGGGTGGGAAGAGGGACGAGGAGAGGGAGAAGGAAGGAGGGGAGGAGAGTTGTGAGGAAGAGAAGCCTCAAGAGAAGGAGAGGAAGAAGAGGTGCAAATTTTGGGAGAAGGGGTAGAGGAAGGGAGAGAGGGAAAATGGGGTGAAGGGCAAGAAATGGGAGAAGAAGATGAGATTGGGGGTTCTTTTCTCTTCCTAACTAGTCGCCAACCATCGGACATGATAATATCTTTATAAGAAGGAGAAAAGACACCTAAAATGTTAGAAGGAGGAGAGGGAGAGGAGAGAGGTTGATTATTGACGACTAATAGCTAGAAGGGGGGGTCTAAGAGGGCTGGACAAGCTTGCTTTGGCTCAGGACCCTTTGGGGATGGGGAAACATAAAATCTGTCCATTCTGTCCAATCTGTCCAATGCACACTCTATGTTCCCATGCATGTAAAATAACTACTTTTATTCTCATATATCATATGGATGACATACAAACTATATGCATCAAAATTATACTAAATGTACCTTAGAGGTACTTAAGGGTACTAGCTCTATTTCCATTTTAGCCATAAAATCAAGCCTTAAGAATAGTAGGAGTATCCGAATTATAGTTTCCTAGAACAATGTTCAATTCAATTATTGGAGTCAGTCAAGATTAGGGTTTATAAAAAACATTTGGATGACAAAGACAAATTCAAATTCAAAGTCCATATTGTAGACACCCAGATGATACCAAATTCAAATCTTCTACAATACTAAAAAAAGGCAGAGAAATGCAAAACAAAAGAGAAAATCTCTTCAATATCCCCTATCTTTTTGTTCATTCATTTAAAAATGTGTTGACCCAAGTAGAAGACCAAAGGCTTCAAATAATTTGATGGCCCTAAAGGACCTAATAATAGGAACAATTTTTATTAAAACATTGACATTATTTAATTTTTCTCAATTTTACGGAACGACTTTAAACCTCGATCGCAAGTAAATTATAACGACATTCCGTTTACGCCGAAGCTCTGAAACCACATCAAACGCCTGCTCGGGTTGCTATGAACAAACCCAGCGGAGTTGCAGAGCTCATTGCCGCTGCATTTTCAGTGACAACAACATAGGGGGCGACTGTGTCTGATAATTTTATCGTTTGCTGTGTGCTGAACTTTTGCGGTACAAATTTCCTTTCTCTTCTGTAATCACAACAGTTTTGATCTTTTTCCTTTTCTGATTGCTTCTTTCCCTACGAAATTTGCTGAGATTCTTTTGTCTTCGAAGAATTCAATTCGAATTATGTGGCGCTTTGCATTTCCATCTGCATAGTTGTATGATTTTAGAGTAAATGTTAGTAACTCCAAAGAGAAAACAGGTTTCGTGATTTTATTTTCGTTTTTTTTTTAAAATTTAGTTCTAGGTTTTGCATCTATGCTTATGCAATTGATGAAAAGGAATTTCGGATGATACTGTTGTTTGGTAATAACTTTGCGGCTTTATTTTGAATTTGCTAAAGGTACTAGAGATGGAAAGGCAACGCTGGTCTGATTTAGGTTTTACTTTGGTTGTTTTATGGAGGAAAATTTAAAACATTTTTTTTTAAAAAACTAACAGCAAGCTGTAAGTAAACTGGCAATGCCAAGTAAGAGAGAAGAGGAGCTTGGAAAAACATACTAGTGTTTACATCTCTCTCTCTCTCTCTCTCATATATTTTTATGTGTGTGTTTCATGTTAGTGTATGAGCGAGCCCGCATGGTATACCTTGCCTGCATCTCAGGTTGCTTCATGCGATTCGTTCTTGTTTCTTTTTTGGTAACATGTATAACCCTGACTCAAGGCTGTTAGGGTTCTGTTAATCGTGACCCTGCAACACCTTCATTTTGTTAGAAATACTTCAAGTCTTCAACTATAGCTATAACCACGGTATTGAGACTTACACTAGGCTTGGATTCGAAAGTTTTCTCGATCAAAAGATCAGCAAAACTTGACACATTAAATTGATAACGACTATTAAAATACCCAAAAATTGATACAAACCACTAAAAATGAGTCCTCCATACTGTAACTATTATTTTCACATGTAGGTTCTGTAAAATGAAGTCGTAGATGGCAAAATGAGAAAGGGAGTCGCAGTTTTTCAGCTTTAATTTTTTCACATTCTTTAATTTTCCGTGTTTGTAGTTGTGGCAAGTCTGTTGATTTGAGTTAGCTGAGCTTGCCAGGGGTCATCAGCTCAGGAATTCTGAGTTTTTGTGAGATTCCCAGAGTCTCGTAACTATGGTTATAATGTTTATGAATGGTGAGTTCTTGCAGCTGGAGAGCCACTGCCCTAATCTTGACTACATGGTTTTGCATAATTTTCACAGAATTATTCTGGATCAAATGTCAAAAGTAGGTATTTTTATTTTGTTGGATATTTAACTGCTTGTAATAAAGTTTTTTAATTGGTAACTGTGGGTTTCTCAGGCTTTGCTTAAGTACTAAGGCCATATGGCATGCTACTATTTGCTAAGGCATACTCCTAATCTACTGATACATCCACTCCTTAAAGTGATAAGGGTCGCAAGTTTCACATGCCATGTACAAAATGGCCAGAAAATAGCATAGCCAGCAACAAAGAGTGTGCATCCAACACAAGGTCACAACACTTGAGCATGGCAGGTCCCAAGCTTTGGTCAGTCTTTAGCCTGTGCATTACTGATTGCACAGGCATGTGTATGGATGCTCCTTGGACAGCCTTCCCAAGCTTCTGCTGTTTTCATCATGTAGGCGAGAATCAGTTCATGGGCCATATTGCTTGGTACCTCCTCTTTACTATTATTATAATCTGCACAGTCTCTTGTGGAACGAAGAGCATATTTTGTCTTTTAAAGAGTATCATCTGAAAACCCATGAACATTCAGAATAGCCACCAGTGGATTTGGTTTGCTAAACCTTGTATGGGATATGTTCTTTATGCTTTCTGTTAGTGTTCTATTTGCGCAGCCCTCTTGACCGGTTTCGCCCTTGCCTCAGTGCGATTCCCCCATTTCCATTGCCTGCCTTCAGTTGCTAATCTTGTTCCTTGCAAGGGAATAAATCTGAGTCCCTCTTGACTCCTTGCATGTCAGTCAGGGCTTTAACCCTCTGGAGGCAGTGTTAAAAGATTTGTTGCTGAATTGTTTATTAAGATGCGAAAATCCCAAAAGAATGTCATTCAAGTGCTAGTTTGTAATGTTCCTTTGATTAGAGTCCTGATTATAATCTGCAAGTCTCCTTCTGACTTTGAATTATGAATCCCACTTCTTTTCGACACCTGATAACCATCAACTTCTGTTGTTATTCTGCTTCATTTTAATATGTAGAGCCAAATTGGTTGAAGGAACTTTAGTGAGAGAAATTAGAACCAGCACAATCCTGACAAGACATGCTGCCTGTAGTGTCTCTTATGCATTACAATTTACATCAAAATTTCTAAGTCATTTCTGGAAGGGTTAGGAAATGATGGGGACAAACAACAAAAAAACGAGTCAATATTAATCATTTCAATCTTGAAAGAAAAAATACATACTTACCTTTTTAAAAAACACTCCAAACTTATTTGAATCTTAAAACACACCTTCAAAGAGCATCAGCATTTGCTGCTTGCAACTCTACTGGTTGAAAAGAGACAAAACACTGAAAATGTGTCTAATAAAATGAACTGAGCATCAGCATTTGCTGCTTGCAACTCTACTGGTTGAAAAGAGACAAAACACTGAGAATGTGAGTAATAAATTGAACTGGGCATGTGAGCCTTTTTTGTTTTCAAGTTAGGTGAGTCAGACTTAAAATAATTGCAAGTCAAATCCAGAAACGTGGTGAACTACAAGCATGAGCAAGCCACGGCAAGTGAGCAGTTGGGACTTGGCTTGTGGGTCGTGTCATCTCGATGCATTAGTGGATGACTTGCAGATCGTGGCAAGTCATGTGAGTTTTCCACATATGGATGAAAACCTCAGTTACCAATCTTGGTATTGGTTCATCCAGTTTGTTTTGGGGATTCGGTCAAAATTCTTTTGGGTTTGGGTTCATCCATACAAAACATATAAACATCAGAAATAATACATATTTGCAGTCTAAATAAAAATTACTAGAGACATATAATATTTCTAATGTACAGGAATATTTACAAGCCTTACACAGTAATAATAAAGTTGATTTATAATATTATAGTATGATAATACTTTAATGGCAATAACTATAATGATAAACAATTCCAGAACGAGATGTCTTGCCTAACATCTGCTAATTGCATTTGCTTAAATATTTCAAATGCCTATTTAACAAATTCTTCTCGTGTATATTGTGTAAGCATGTCATTCCAAGAGACCATATGTTATTGAGGGATTTTGTCAAACAATTTACATGCCTTGTGTATACTTCCACACTTGGCATGCATATCTATCAGGGCATATCCACCTTCAGTTATTCTTTGATGGATATCCATACTCTAATCTATATCTCCCATCGTGGCACTGGCTGGGAGTATAGTTCACATACCTGGACTTGATAGATAGTTTTTTTTCCAACTTGGCAAAACTTTGCAAAAACTTAGCAACTTAAAAAATACTTAAATTTCTTAAAACAATGTAAATTCTATAACTGAGTTTGATGAGGGTTTGGGGACAGTGCCTCAATGGGGTCAAGGGGCAACATCCCTCACAGGGTCCAGTGTTAGCACTACCGAGCCCAAATGACAGTCTTTGAGACTATACGGACATTCCTGGCACATGCCATTTTCATAATTTAAAAAAGGTAAAAAAATCTGTTTTTTGAATGTGAAAATTGCATCTCTACAATGTATTCCCTATCATTCTTGTTCATGGCAAGTTCTTCACACAGACCCACCGAGTACTCACCAGAAACTCAGCAAAAACTCGCTATGATACAGCTATTTTTTAGGCATTTTGTTAAACAGTCACGTGCCATGTGTATGCTTTCATGGTTTGCATATATATGTACCAGGGCATTTCCAACTACAATTTTTATCTGATTAAAATACCCCTTTCCATTGTGGTATGATAGATGACCATACCAGGATACAAGCTTCTTATGTTGGTGCAGGCTGGAGTATGCTGGAAAAATTGAACTGACTGGTTTGGATACCTGTTCATTGCATCTGTTAAAACAGTGTCAATCCTCATGATGATACTTATGTTTTCTGTTAGCTGCAAATAAGGCATTCCCTGTGAAAATATCTCATTCTGTTAGCTGCAAATAAGCCCTCTACAAAGGGATGTGTTTTTTAGGGTTAGCTGCATCTAAGTCCAAGTAAAAAATGGAAAACAAATTAAAAAAGAATGAAAATATCCAAAAAATGTCAGGTTCACCACGAAATGAGAAAAATCTGTCAAAATTCATCAGGGGTTCACATGTGTTTGTCAAAATTCATCCACCCTGCCTACACCTGACCAGGTTCCAGATCAGAGACAGACTGTACCTGAACCCATGAAGATTCGGGACAAAACAGTAATGTAAGTGAAAACGAGTTTTAATATAATTACTGTAGCTAAGGGATGCTTATCCAGGAAATTCATTGTGTAGGACTGTCTAAGGTGAGTTCAAACTAATCTATGGTGCGATTACAATGATGAGTGTTTTGGTTGATACCCATTTAAAAAGTCAACAGTGTTTGAAATTATTAATTTTAATGTAGACCTATTACTTTATATCTTCCTTTTGTTTCTTGAATACTCTAATCATGAAAGACTGGGTTGTTACCAGATCCAGGGAAAGTCATAGTGGTCGGTTATGGGGAATACAGAAGGTGACCATATTGAGATTGTTTCCTTATAATTGAAAGCTGCTAGTTGGACGAATTGTTTGAAGTTGAACAAATAATCATTGTTCTGCCTCATGAATTTATTGTTTTTAAACTATCTATCCAGTTTTGTATAAATTTATTGTGCTTTTCCTGTAAATGACACATTTTTAGTTGTCTACTTGTTTGCCGCCGGAATAATGCTCATGCTTACTATTTTACCTCTTTATAAGGTCTGTGTGTAGGGCACACAAAACAAGAGCTCTCTAAATTTAGTTAAAGTTTCCAAATCACATAAGATAAAATTTCTTGTCTGAACAAAGTGATTGTTAGATTTGCTGGACCAAAACACTCTGCCTGCTGCCACTATTGTTTTCAAATTATTAGGCCTATGTTGTATTTATAATAAATCTGATGAGAATGTGCTTCCTTAAATGCAATGTATTTGCTTAATGAATAACATGCCTTTTTTGCAGAGTATTCACTTGAAGAGTAATTGCCTTTGTTGCAGAGTATTCACTTGAAAATTAACCTGCTTTCGGTGCAGACTATTTATGTCATTCTCAACTTGTGCTTAATTATCTCCTTTAAACACTAATCGGTCAGCTTTCTAATCATGAATGTAACTTGTTGCTTTTCTTAAGCAACAGTTTGTCATGGCTTTTTGTTTTGTTTTCATTCTTGAAATCTGCTCTGTAACACTAACGTAGTTAATTGATGATCTGTAGTTTCTCTGTAAGCTGTAAGAGGCAAGTTATTGATTTGTTTGTTGAAAAAGTTGGGAAAGCAAAATTTAGGCTATGATAAGGGCATTTCCTTGAACTGCTCCATATATCTTGCCCATATATATGGTAATACTACAATGTGTGTAAGTATGCCTTTGGATCCTATTGGCACATTCTTTTGATATTTGTTTTAGTGCCTGGTTGACCCTATTGCTGTGAAGCTTTAAGTAGTAGGTTTTTGGGTTTTATTTTTTGAATAAGACTTTGACTAAATCATCCAATTGTTAGAGGGTCCAGCAGAGTGTTAGAGCATCCAACTGCTAGAAGGGCAGTTTCAGTCTGTTATGCTCAAATTTGATTGTTATTCTTTGTTAAAGATAGTTTACCTCCATCCTTACCCTTTTCCAACAAAGATATGATTTAAGAACATAACCTTGTATATTTTTAGAGAGGAAACATGGCAATTTATAGACAAATAGCTAACAGCTATCTTTGAGGGTTATGCTGACTACGGCTTATATTATTTTGAATGCTTTGGTTTTGTGTTTGCCTATCTTTATTGCCAAGGCAACAATTTTTCACAACTTGTGAAAACAGGTCATCATGGGGGCCGGGGAAGAGAAACGCCAAGAAATGATGCAAAACTTGTTTGGGGAATCGGATGAAGAGGTAGAATCTGATCAAGAAGCTGTTCAGCAGTCTGCATATCTATCTGTGAGTTATTGATACCTATGGACAATTTATTGGGATTTCCTTTTTTCAGTGGGCAATTTTTGTTATTTAGTGTCAAAAGTTCAGAGAGAAGTAAATTGAAATGATAGCTGATGCAATAAACTGAACTATAAAATGTCTGCTGAGAACATCCATGCTAACATGATTCTGGGAAATATTTGTGATCTCATTGATGTCTATTTCCAGTTGCTGGCTTATAAATTTCAGATTGTGCTCTATGGCCCTATGCTTCTTAATATTAGCTGCTGTGAAAATTCCTTGAATTGTGTTTTTATACGATATAATCTTCATTCTATGCGTGGTAGTTTTGTTGCAAAATTTGAAATTAATATATGTTCATCATGCATATAATCTTCGAAATTTGGCTCCTAAGCTGGAGGTCATTTTGACAAGCTCAGGTAGTATGTGGATTTTTGCAGCCACAAAATATTCTTGTTAGGCACCTGCTGTTGTACAAAGTAACTATCGAATAGAAAATGTAAAAAATTCTCTTCCTCTATTTTGAAATAAGAGCTGTAAATCTGAATTACATGGTCTTTCTATTTGATAGAAACATTCACAACAGATGCATTAAGCTATAATAAAACTCGCAAAATATAGTTAAGATTTCTAGTCATGAAATTAGACTAGAGTATACGCTATAAGGTAAAAATAAGATCTGAACAGTAAGCAAGACATGAAAAATCCATACCAGTTCTCCTGACAAGAAGCTAAGTAATAACTTGTTAATGGTGTGATCAAGTGTCGAATGAACAGCTGTCAATCAGACAACCAATTCAGAGCTCACAGGTGCAATGGGACACACAAATTGGATGAACAAACAAATTCTTGTTCATTTAATTTGAAAAAACAGGTACGATACAGCTTCAAAAGAGGACATGCTCTCTACTTCTCCAGTGCCTTGCTGATAAGCTGGCCATTGGTGAAAAGAAGCACCAGACAGATGCATCTAAACTTCTGAGGCCTTATTATAGGTTGTACAACCTTATATGACCTCCCTCATGCAAATCCAACTACTTTACTCTATCATAACAGTACCTCTTTATTGTGGACAAAACTTGTTAATTGTTGACAACTTTATTTAGTCTCAAGGAAGGTTGACTGCATTGTTTGATACTAGCCACTATAGCATTTGAAGCTAATAGCTTTATATAATTCCAGATCTTGACACAATTTTATGATTCCACCTTCTGCAACTCATTTAAAGCTAACAGCTTCATTTGATGGGAGACCTGGACAACCTATTACAAGCAATATTCCAGATTTATTGGGTTAACTGCCAAAGATCTCTCTCCATTTTGGAAGGCCTTTCTACACTTTTTTTCTTGTTTTACCCAATATGCACTTCTAGGTCTTGAATTTTTGCTAAAGTTCACCCCAGCGTTCCCATGTATTGCTGCCAAGGCCTTAGGAGTTTGTTCTGTCAGCTCTTTTCCTTCATCATCTCTGCATGCTGATTTTATTCTTTTTTTCTCCCCTTTTCCATCTATATTTTTTCACTTTTTATTCTCATCTCTATAACCTGTTGAGTCAGAACTGACGGCTAGCTGATAGACATTGCACCCAGCTTTCATAGCACTAATAGGAAGAGGGCTTAGATTACATGTTTTTTTCTGATTGTATTCAATAAATGTCAGAGTGGGTTATTCATGACTGATCTAAAAAATATCTATTGGGTACATATAGCATGCCCCTTCAAAGTTTGGAAACCAGGACTTAATAACCAGATCTACTGGGTTATGTCGGCCCAATTGACAGGGAATGGCTATCCAGCCCCTAGAATGCACCAAACATCTATTATAATGTATAAAGGATAATGATGCCTTTGTACATCTTAGGGGCTAGATAGCCATTTCCCATTAATTTTACCATAGTTTAAAAACTTGCAATTCAGTAAAACTTGGCAGGCAAAATCTTGCCAAAAGCTGGCAAAATTTGTGAAAGTAAAAAAATACATTTAATTTTTTTCTTCTTTCTTAAATATGCATTGAACTGAATTTAAAGAACTGATAAGTAGTTGTTTGTTCATTTATAGATCAAAAAAGAATTTCATTTCAAGTCATAGTGTCATATTTATGTTACCAGGTTCAACTTTGGGGGATGTTGTAGGACCAAATGGGTTCCAGTTTGGGATTGAGGTCTGGCTGACAAGTGAGACAGCTAGGGCAGGGCATGGCCTTGCCTTCCTGGCCCTGGCTGAAGTTGGACAATGCCTAGGAGAACTCATAGTTATTTTATTAAAAACATGCAAAAAATGTCAAATCCAGAAATTTTTAACATTAAAAAATGCATTTCACAACCCTAAGACGTGATTGACAACTCTCAAAGTGACCAAAATGGGTACGGCTGGAGAGGGTCTTTTTTTGTGTTTATTGGGTATGCTAACCCTTTGCAATAAGTAAGAGCTGTGCTAACTGGTTTTTCTGTTTCGTTGTTAAGCTGGAACCTCCCTCGGGATGGTTGTGCATTGTTTTTTGAAACTGAATGTTGTTGTGGCCAAATGCTTTTCAGGCCTTAAAACAAATATGTTTAATCATTGAGCCTCAAAAATAAATATTTGTGCAAATAGAAAGATGGTCCTTTGTAAAAGTGTCCTTTTAGGGACATCATTCAATAAGTTGACTGGATTGTGCTACAAGTGAGAGTGGAATGGAATGGTGTACCAATGGTTCAATTTTATTTACATGTCTACATTTATGTATCATGTATATCTATATGTATATGTATAATCTAAAACTTCACAAATTTCATCTACGAGTAAAACTTCTATATGACTGTGTGGGTGCCCTCGAAGTGGATGGTAATGATTCTGCTAAGTACACTTATCCTACCTGTTTATTTTTTGAATATCCATTACATATTTATCAACCCAACTCCAAATTAAATCTGGATTAATCATATACTTATTGTTTTCATTTATTTATTTAACCCAGTGATTTTTAAAAGTGATTTTATTGCCTTACAGTTATGCTGTAACTAAATAATCATGTAATTTACTTATTTAGGTTGTGAGAAATATTCACTGCTTACCAAATTGGTATAATGTTTAAACAGCATGCTGTATGCAAAGTGAATTGCCATGAGGAAATGGTGTATCGGAAGCTTTACTTATATATAGACTCTAGAGTAAACTTATTGTTTTCATTTATTTTAATTAACCCTAGATTTAATTTTATTTTGGTCACTATATGAGCCATTTTTGAGTTCTACGGGAAGTTCTTTATCTGAAGATAAATGTTATTTTATTTCATGTAACTTGTTTCTTGGTTTATTTCATCTATATATTTCTTATTGTTTACATTCAAATCCTTGGATTGCTTTTATTTTTGATAACATTACTTTGTTTCTTAGGATGAAGAAGGGGAAGGTGAATTTGAGGGTGAAGGCCAAGCTGAAATTGAAGGAGAAGGTGAAGCTGAACCTGAAAGTGAGGGAGAAAGAGCAGATAGTGAGCCTGATAAAGAAGAAAGTGAAGGAGAAAGGTATAGAAGCTCACCAGAAAGAGAGATTAGTGGCCAAAGGATGGAGAGTGAGGGAAAAGAAGCAGAAAGTGATGCAGAAGAATATGATAGAAGGGAAGCAACAAGCAGGAGACAGGTAGTCAGTGCAAGTGTATCTGAAGGGTCTGGAGAGCATAAGGGTTTAGAGGATGGGGATGAAGAAGTTGAACAAATCAGAGAACTAAGGTGATTTTGAGCTTTTGTAGTACTCATTGATGTAATTGCTGCCATGACTTTTTTATTGTCATAAGGAAGATTTTTTTATTACAGTAATTGTAAAATTTAGGATTCTTTCGTAGTGGCCTAGTACAGCATTTATTTTTCTCATGTCATTATGTCATAGACTTTTCCCATCTAGAAGGGTAAAATTGTCATTAATAGAAAATGCCTTCATACATGCTGTTGCTGTAGCTGTAGCTGAGTCTGTTTTTTGTCAATGAATTTGACTGCACCTTCGGAGTTATATAATCTTGTTATATTGATTATGAAGGAATTTAGCTGGATTCAGTTGGTTATTTCCTTTACTTGTTTGACTTGCCTGGATAAGGATTAGTGTTTAATCTGCAGATAACATGTCTTTTCTTGGTAATGTATCAATTGCATAGTCTATGTGTAAGCAAGAAGTAGATGCTATGTAGAACACAGTTACAGTTTCTCTCATGTGCTATTAAGTTCTGTCTACTTTTAATTGATTTTTTCTGGCATTGTAAAACACAGCGAGCAAGGTGATGAGCACAATGTTTTACGTTCAACAAATATGCAGGAAGTTTTTGGTGATTCTGACGAGGAAGAGCCACAAGAATATGCTGGTCAGAATAGCCCAGAACAAAGTGCAGGTGTAAGTATAAACATTAGAAACTCACGATGAAAATGCTATATTGAAGCAAAATTAATACATGATGAATACAATGGGCATTGGGTTTGATTCTAAAACTGTTTTGTGGATGCTATTATAATATTATTGTTAGTTTAAAATATTTATTAGTTTCTTGTGGTATGTTATTCTAAATCCAAATGAACAGCTTAATAATGTTCAGTGGATTTTGATTTATTTATTATATTCCAGAGGGCTGTTTCGGAAGAGGAAGGAAGTGTACAAAGGGGAATACATCCAGAAGATATGATACAGGATGAAGAGGGACAATATGAATCTGAAGAAGAGCAACTATTTGATCAAAAGATAAAGGAAAAGCCAGTAGGTCCACCCTTAGATTTGGAGATTCCACTTTTAGCACCACCAGGTCGCCCAGAGAAGGTAAAATAATGGAGTCCATTCTGCATCCTGAATCCTGTCTCACAGCCTTGTCTTAATTTTTCTCGAATAGTCCACAAAAAAGACTTGATCATACAGGAAGAGCGGATTAAATTTTTCTGTTGGTTTTCTTGTTTCTGTTTTTTTATTGAAAATTTTGGATGGCATTTTGTAGCTTGTGTTGTAACTTTTCAGACCAGCTGTGCTTTCAGTCATACTGTGTAGATTTTCCACTTTCTTTTAAAGGTCATGCATATTAAATCCATTTCAATGCTTGTGGTGTGCAAAATTTAAGCACCGCTTAAAGCCGCTTTTACCAGAATTGCTTGATCGTACTGGAAGATTGTATTTCTTATGAAATTTTTTCACAACCCTTGTTGGAAAAGTTGTGGTCTTGTAAAAGTATATTTTGATCTAATCTTTCATTGGATTTCAACTGAAATTCAAATATTATATGTTATTTTGTACAGAAGAAAGAAAACAAACTCAAATTATAAAAGAGACTAACTGTGTAGCCTGAACTTTTTCCCCCTGTTTTTTTGCACGCATAGTGCCTATAAAATTTAATCCAAGGATTTCATCAGCTGTAGTTGTCAATGGGCCTTTTAATGTGAAGGTTAAATGGTTCAAGTGTCAAGGCCTTTTATGATCTTTTGTAAGAGGTCCAGTGTTTAGATAAAAAAACTAATGTTGCTGCCCACAGTTATATTTTGAGGAAATGAAATTGTTTGAAGGCGAGATTAATCAGTTTTTGGGATCATTATAGAATTGTGTACTGAACATGTTTGTAGAAGTGCATTAAAACAATGCAGTATTTATTTAACTGGTTGATATGCCATGTCCTATCTTTTCCTGTATAAGTTTTTGCACTCACTGGCTATGTTAGAAACATTAGGGCATTTTAGTATGCTACTGTATAACTAAGATTATTAGCCAGGGTTCACGATTTTTCTTTGGTCCATTGGCTTAGGTATAGTAATGATTTTTTCAGTAGACCTTGTGTGATTGGAGGCCAATTTATTTATTATGAGGAGGGAATTTCTAGAAACTTACAATAGCTGTAGCTTTCACTTGTCAGAGTTTTGATATCAGTGTGAATGAAAATATTGAAGAATACTGTCTGCTCTTTGAGCTGTCATTTTATAAAATGAAGAATACCGTTGATTGAATGTGTGTTTGGACTATTACGTGGAGCCACACTTTTTAGCTTAGTGTCAAGATATTTTTTGCAATTCACCATATTAACTGCAGAAGTAACTTTTCCTCAGTTAATTTTTTCATCCTTCTCATTATTTACCAGATTTAATGAGGGATCTTATCTGGTGATTGTGTTTTTATAAATCGTCATTTCTATTAGTAATTTTCACTTTTTTTTTTCTTGACTGTACAAGTTTTTCTCTGGAACCTTTCAGATGAATATTGTGCGAGTGTCAAACATAATGGGAATTGAACCAAAGCCGTTTGATCCTAAGACGTTTGTTGAAGAGGAAGTCTTCATTACAGATGAATCTGGGGCTAAGAAGCGTATTAGATTGGAAGATAATGTAGTGCGATGGAGGGAGGTCCGAAATCGTAATGGTTCCATCTCTGTAAGTAAATATTATGCTTAGCTTTGAATGTAGTATCTGAAATATCTTCATTATATTTATGCATCCTCTTTCTGGTGTAGTTTCTATTTTCAGGTAATATCTTTGTGGTTAGTTTGCTACTTCAGATTCAAAATATAGCATTAGTTGTTGAATTCACTTCAATTTCCAAGGTAAATACATGATAAAGTTTGTCTCTCATGCATAGCACCCTATTTAACATCTCTGTTATGATTTAGAAAATTATTTTTCCACAATCCATTTAGTTATTGTTGTTGTTTCTGGATTAGATTGTGTATGTGTTTTTTGCATCAACGTTTCGGATCACACTCTGTGATCCCTGTTATGCACAAGGCTATGTATATGGTACTTTATGTTGTTAAATCTACTTTCATCATCACATCAGAAGAATAACTTATGTGCATAATTGACTAATTTTTATTACTATTCACTATTGAAAGGAGAATAAATCCTGTCATTGCATAACTAGTTTTGTACAGTATTATTTTTATCTCTCACTAACAATAAAGACAGATTAATCACATTTTAAAGGCTTATTAGTTATTTGATATAATTGCCAACATCCTTAACCAGTAGTGAGTACCAGTGGTATTTACGTAACAGCAAATCTACATGACATTGTTATAGCATAAGGAATCTACTGTGCTGTAATATTTAATTGACTTAGTACATGCTTTCTTCATGTAATATGGTTAGAATATTTTATTCATATATGCCTCTAAGGTGAAGTTGAGAGCGGATTTGATGAAGTTCACTTTAAAACTTTTGAAGTAATGCTGGGGCATGAGGGCTTTGATAAATTTTACCACAAGATGCTGACAGATTACATCTGAATTGGGATAGAGCTGTTGCATTTATTCTGAATGTTGAATCAGAGCTCTAGCTTGACTTTAAAGGTTGAATCATGAACGCACTCTTGGAGGACATTTTCTTCCCTGTGGATGGTTTGCCAATAAGGACAACCATAGTTTTAAGTTTTAAATGATGAATTGATGATAGAATCTCTCTTTGCCTGTTTTGGTGCAAAACTCATCTGGAGGTTTTGATTCTCATAAATCCTTTTTATGACAGTGTCTAAATGGTTGATTACTTGGTAGATACTGGGTCAACACAAGGACAAGTAGATCAAGTTTATTAGGAGAGATTCAAGAAATTGGAGGCCTTACTAGAGCCAAGCTTGGTCCAAAAACACTTAGTTCTTCTCCCATAGCAGGGGTTGATGTTGGATTAGAAGCAGATGTGCGCTCACAGAGTTGTATCTCATTTGAGGGGGATGCAGGTGCTTGCATTGTTTCCCAGGGGTGGGGTCACAACATCAATAAGAGAGCTCTATAGCCCTTATGTATGGAGCTGTGGTTGAGGGAACAAACTAATGTCTGTCCAATGGAGATGTGGCAAGGAAAAATTGAGGCCTTGGACATGGGGGTTTTCAATGTGACCATGCCTATTAATTTTGGCCCAACTAAACAGTTCTGTAGATTTTTGCTTTATTTCATGTATCAGCAGGAAATTTAATAGCTTTACTTCTGTGGATCTGGGGAATTTCTTATTCTAGTATCTTAATTGTGATGGACTAGGCATATAAATTTATGGTATAACTAGCCAGTTGATCAGTCAAAGATTTGGTTTCCCTCTTGCATTTTTTGAACATAATTTACTCAAAAGTGCAATGCAAATTGCACTGTGATGCTGCTGATATTATGAACTGTTAAAATGCACCGATGATGGTTAAGATGTATCGAAGACATGTTATTACTTTAGTAATGTTTGTTGACCATGGGTAGGATTCATGTTCTGTTTACCTGAATTAGAAATGGCTGGAGAGAGCTATGAAGTCCCATTTCATCAAGGTCTATTCTTCAGCAAAGTTGTTTTTAGTTACTCCTAAACACTGATTGTAAACCATCATAACAGGATTAGAAGGTCATCTAGTACGCTGTTGTCTTCTTGTATCTCTTTATTTTACAGATACAAGGCAAGTGTCCATGGAGTTTTATCAATTCTTCACCTGGGTAAGTGGCAATGTTTCTCAGTGGACATTATGATCAATTTTTTGGCCAGAACAGATCATATTTAGGAAAAAGATGAACATTCTGTTCGGTTTTAGGAGAGGCTCCTGAGCAATATCTTTTTCCTCCTAGGATTGCCAAAAATTTTCCCATTAGCCCAGGACATTTTCACATGAAATGTATTAGATCCTACGTTTTTTTTCTTGTGTTGGTGAATGATGTTGTTTCTAATTATTCTATATCTGCTGCAGGCATTGATTTCCAGCCTCCAATCGTTAGACTCAGCATTGGCTTGTTTTTGGTCCCAGCCTTCCTTGAGGGGTCCTCTCACATGGATATCTATGTTTTCAGTTGTAAATTAATGATATGGTTTACAAACCTTAGGTTTTCCCCCTCTACTTCTGCTTCTATTTTTTTTTGTTTTTAATGTTATAGTTATGAGTTGCTTTATCAGCACCTAACCTTAGTTCTTTTGTACGTTAACTAATGTATTTTTAAATCTTATTTTACCTACTTTAGCCACTTTTAGATATAAATGTTTTCTGGATGCAGTTATTTTACTTTTTCATATTCATATATTTTTTCATGATGTTATCAATAGAGCATGATTTAAAAATATGAAAACTGTCATGTTTTCCACACAAAATCATCTTTTTACTAAATGAAAATTTGTTTTTGAGAAATGGGAATTTCAAACCTGGTTGGAGCTTGTTGTGGAAGCTCTATTTGAACAATTGAAGGCAATGATTTAGAAGAAGTTGATTACACGATTGAGATTTAGATTCTAGAATTTGAGGATAGTATATGAAATTGATTGTTAGGATTAGGCATTAGAAGAGATGGTTATACAAAGATACACGCTTGGCTTTAATGACTGATTTTTCACCATGCTCATGTTGATTTTGTAACTAGGTTAGAAAATAAATAGGATTCGGATTGCCTTAAGGCATCATCCGAATCCTTATAGGGCAGGGCCCTATCTATTGTATTTATGTGTAAAAAGGGCTGGCCCCCTTATATCCTCCACGCCAAACATAAAAGAAACTCACGCTTCATTATAGGGCTGACCCTATATTGAAATGTACTAAGTTAAGCCTACACTCCAAACGTGTGGACCTATCCACATCTTTGTTATATGCAAAAATGGTTTTAGCGCCCAAGGTTAAATGGGCCGACCTAGAGATAAGTTAAAAGACGTACCTCATATATATTCCAGCCACTTGCAAGGCTTAAAGGTGATATACACATTCAGCGAATATTATCTCTGTTATCAAGCAGCGAACTACCTTTAGTGATCAGCGAATTTCCTCTAGAAGACAGCAAACATATCCAGAAGAGAGCGAACATCATCAATACACAGCAAACCCTATTGGTATCGCAGTGGTAGCACAGCGAACTTGCTCAGGAGCACAGCGAACTTGCTCAGGAGCACAGCGATCACCTTTGGAGGTCTGCAAATTCCATTTAAGGGGCAACGAACTTCATTCTTGTGACTGTAACATCGGCAGATAAGCTCTCTATTACAGTGTGCCCTAGGTTAGAATCATTACTCTGATTAGTTTAGCTTCAAGTGTGAAGCTCATTGTAAATTCAATTGATTATTGCCTAATCAGATCTGAGGATCTGTTGTTGCTGGGTTTTTCCTCCTAGAGGGAGGTTTTCCCAGGGTACTTGTGTCTTTTTGTTCATTTGCTTATCTCTATTAGGAGCTAATTCTGATTTCTGGGTTCTTATATTAATCTGAAAGGCTAATTTCAAAATGGTATCAGAGCTCTAGGTTCGTATAGAGGTTGTGATCAGATTTGTGCTCCTATCTTAACCTGCTGTTCAAAAGTTTAGTCCTCATGGCTTCTTATATTAGGGCTGAAGATAGGTTGGAAGGTCACACAAACTACTCTTCTTGGAAGGTCAGGATAATGATGGCATTGAATGATCTTGCTGAATATGTTAGCAAGAATGCTAAGGAACCTGAGAATGAAAGTGAGAAAGAAGCTTGGAAGAAGGACTTCCAAGCTCAAAGGATAATAATAGACTCCATCAAAAATCACTTGGTGCCATCCATCTCCTTGAAGAAGACCGCTAAGGAGATGTTCACCACATTGGAAAAGATGTACGAAGTCAACAACACCAGCTACATACTTGCTTTAAGGAATCAACTCTCTTACATCAAATTAGAGAAAGAAGATCCTGTTGCTGCTTACTTCATGAGAATCTCTGAGCTAAGAGATCAGCTTGCTACAGTTGGGAAGAGCGTTGAAGATAGTGACTTATCTATGACTGCCCTAAATGGTCTTCCTCCCTCTTGGGAACCGTTTGTTCAAGGAATCAGTGCCAGAGTTGAGCTTCCTAAGTTTGATCAGTTAATGGGAGATTGCGTTCAAGAAGAGTCTCGGCTGGCTGCAAAAGGAAAGATTAAGAACCCCTATGATGAGCAACATGTCCTCATGACTAAGAAGGAAGGCAACCATTGGAAGAAGAATGATCTCAAGAGAAATAGAGATTTCAGATCTGCTACCCCTCATTCAAGGAAGAGACCAAGAGACTTATCTCACATCCGATGCTTCCGATGCAACAAGCTTGGCCACTTTGCAAGGGACTATCAAACTCAGATCGAGCAAGAAGATGCAAGCATAAATGAAGTATCAAATCGTGAAGATTTCCTCCTTTGATCTATTGGTTCGTTGATCTATCAATAAGTTAAAATTCTGATCTTCTTGTTTTATTTCAGTAATAATGTATTAGGAAACTAATCCTTATAGTTGATCTATTGAAAATTATTGGTTTACAAGCATGATCCATGAAGGCCCACTTCAGCCATTGCCTTCGGATCTAGATTTGAAAGTCTACTCTAACTTTCTCATTATTAAGGATACAAATTTGATGAACTCTATTTTAGGGTTGAAACTTGTTGTGGATTTATTAGCTAGATTGGCTTTTAGAGGGAGCCTCATGTTTTCTTGATTTTGCTGAGTTCTAATCATTGTGTTTCTGATAATGAAATTGATATGTCTAAATGAATTACTTGATTATTGCAAAATGTTTATTTTATGATGATACTAACCATGATACACTGGGTGTATCATCCACCCTCTGCGGAGTGTAAGGTGGCGGTTATTTCCACCCTCTACAGAGTGCAAGGTGGCGGTTATTTCCCACCCTCTGCGGAGTGCAAGGTGGTAGTTATTCCCACCCTCTGCGGAGTGCAAGGTGGCGGTTATTTCTCACCCTCTGCGGAGTGCAAGGTGAGTTCACCCTCTGCGGTGTGCAAGGTGACAAATTGTCCTTCTCTGGGAGAAGTTTATGTATCCTCTATGGTTGTGCATGATCTATGTTATATGATTATGTATATCTTTGAGTATTAATTATTGCAGGTGTGCATATGGAAAGGTCTCTTTCATCCTCTGTGGATGTGCATGATGAAAGATAATGGTGTTATATGAAAGATAATGGTGTTATATGCAGGTTCCCAGGAAAGTGTGAAGTTATGAAGCATTGGCTTCCTCTGCAGGCATTGCTAGAGAAGATCATGTAAAGGCTCATTGTAATGTAATTGTGTGATCAAATCACGAATTGTATATTGATTGAACTATTAGGGCTGGGCCCTAATCCTAAAACTTGTAAATGTTCATGCCATGGATTTGTCCATGTGAATTTGGTTATGTATTTATTTTCCTCCCTAGTTAAGAGGGAGTGTTGATTTTGTAACTAGGTTAGAAAATAAATAGGATTCGGATTGCCTTAAGGCATCATCCGAATCCTTATAGGGCAGGGCCCTATCTATTGTATTTATGTGTAAAAAGGGCTGGCCCCCTTATATCCTCCACGCCAAATATAAAAGAAACTCACGCTTCATTATAGGGCCGACCCTATATTGAAATGTACTAAGTTAAGCCTACACTCCAAACGTGTGGACCTATCCACATCTTTGTTATATGCAAAAATGGTTTTAGCGCCCAAGGTTAAATGGGCCGACCTAGAGATAAGTTAAAAGACGTACCTCATATATATTCCAGCCACTTGCAAGGCTTAAAGGCGATATACACATTCAGCGAATATTATCTCTGTTATCAAGCAGCGAACTACCTTCAGTGATCTGCGAATTTCCTCTAGAAGACAGCAAACATATCCAGTGAGCAGCGAACATATCTAGAAGACAGCGAACATCATCAATACACAGCAAACCCTATTGGTATCGCAGTGGTAGCACAGCGAACTTGCTCAGGAGCACAGCGATCACCTTTGGAGGTCTGCAAATTCCATTTAAGGGGCAACGAACTTCATTCTTGTGACTGTAACATCGGCAGATAAGCTCTCTATTACAGTGTGCCTTAGGGTAGAATCATTACTTTGATTGGTTTAGCTTCAAGTGTGAAGCTCATTGTAAATTCAATTGATTATTGCCTAATCAGATCTGAGGATCTGTTGTTGCTGGGTTTTTCCTCCTAGAGGGAGGTTTTCCCAGGGTACTTGTGTCTTTGTGTTCATTTGCTTATCTCTATTCGGAGCTAATTCTGATTTCTGGGTTCTTATATTAATCTGAAAGGCTAATTTCAACAGCTCATGGAGTTTTTCCCTGTTTAGTATGTGTGCTAAAAAAAATCAAACTGTTCAACATTTTAAACCAAGTCATTGTGAATCTTGAGTGATACTGACAAAGTGTCAATCTTTGCTACAATTGTGTAGCCACATTAGGAACCCGATTGCCATTTTTCTTCTTTTTCTGGTGCAATGTGTTTTTCTAAAAGAGTTTTCTAAGTTCTGAAATTCATTTCTGATGATGTGTTTTCCCTTTATTCTGGTCTTGTTGGCAGTGCCATTGATGCTGCATTTGTTCATATCTGCTTTTTTGGAGAGTTGGAAGATTTTCATCTACATTTTTGTTTTTTCAAGTCTAAACTTTAATCTTTTATTGAAATGCATGATGACAGCACCTGTAGTTGTAAATTTTTAATCAATGCTAGCTTTGTTTATGTCCTATCCCATGCTGCTTGATATTTATGAATTGGCTACTAGAATTATGCCTTGAACATTTAGAAAGTATAATTAAATAATGAGTAGAATGAAGTGTTATTTAAGGAATTGTTTTCCTTGTATAGGTACATACTTATTTTGGTAAACTAGTGATGAATAGATCTGTGGTCAATTGATGTTGTAACTGCAGGCTGAAAGCAATGCCCGCTTTGTTAGGTGGTCAGATGGCAGTATGCAGTTGCTTATTGGAAATGAAGTGCTTGATATATCTGTCCAAGATGCAAGACGTGATAATGCTCATCTATTTGTACGCCATGGAAAGGTATGTCGACTCAAAAACTTTTTTAATTTTAAGGTTAAAACTTTTAAACATTTTCCAAGTGGCATATTAGCATATTTTCCACTCCGAGAAATGATTTAATGCACCTCCAAGTCCATTTTGGTGAAATTATGTTTGAATTATGAATTCCAGTTAAAATATGGAGTAATATTCCAAATTTTCAACAAGTGATCTTATGCCTATTTGTCATTCGATAAAGATTGTTAGATCCCTTGGAAGAAGCTCATCTGTTGAAGGTGTGAATATATGGAAGGGATGAGATCTGGTTGCTTTTAAATATTTTGATTTTCTGCTGCTATCTTTTTCTATCAGGGAATTCTGCAATCTCAAGGGCGGCTACAGCATAAGATGAGATTTATGCCATCTTCTTTATCTTCAAAGTCACATAAGTTGTTGACTGCTCTTGTTGATTCTCGACATAAGAAGAGTTATAAAGTGAAAAATGTTATAACAAACACAGATCCTGAAAGGGAGAAGGAGGAAAAGGAAAAGGTATTAAATTGTTGTTCATTTAACGTGTATTATATGAGGTAAACCTGTTTCCAATTTTCAAATATTGTAACTCTTTCAAGATAATCAATATTATCCATAGATGTAAAATAATTCTTAATCCATTGAACTTTGCAGAAACGATTAATGGCAATAAAAAACTGTTAGAAACGTTAGAAGAGATTTTTGTCTGCTAGCTAAATCTAGGATACTTTTGCAGGCTTTGGAGCAAAGAATCAGAAGCAGAGAAGATCTTCATCGAAAGCAGGAGAAAATTACCCGCAAATATGCACCTGTTCGTGAGAGGGAGCCACAGCTTTCACCAGGATATTTAGAGGAAGCACTGGAGGTGATTTATTATTTGATTAATGCTTTGATTTTGATTTCGAATTCAAGCATGCCTCAATTATGTGTGATTGAGTTTGTGAACAATTTGAGTAGATTGCCTTTTTAGTTCAAACATTTTGAAACCAAGGACATGCAGTCTCATGTTTATCAAATTGCAAAGGGTTTCCGTAGTTAAAATATATTTATTGTGCTTTTTGATATTACTTGAAATGTGTTTTTCGGTAATTGGCAGAGGTTTATAATTTATAGATGTAAATCTGATGGAAGAGGATTTCCACTGTAATATTATCTATATAAGTGCGCCTGTTTCTTGCATATTTATTATGTCCAGAGTTGGAGTAATTTTCACTATTTTGTTAATTAGGAAGATGAAGTGGATGGATATGCTGAGAACCGAAGAGTGCATGCTCGACGCTTCCAAGAGGAATTGGAAGCAGAAGGCAGAGCTGAAAGACGGATAATCAATGCTAAAAAGGTATTGTGGATTGAAAATTCTCTTTCTGATAACATAGGCTATTGAATTTTCATGTCATACAGTAAGAGCATAAGTTTCTTCTCCTATTCGAACAAAGTGAATCTAAACCCTGGGGGCAATGGTAACATTCTTTATGTACAATACAGTAGATGCATTATATGCCAATCAACAGGATATTACTGTTTCTCATGTTTCTATTTTTGTCGTATAATAGTATTTTGTAGTTTTTTTATCTTTATTTACAATGTATTAGATGTGTTTTACCCTCCTCAACTAAATTTTACAGATTCTCATGTTTCTATTATTGTCTTATTATACTATTATGTAGATCTTTTATCTTTCTATACAAGATGCTACTTGCATTACATGTTCATCAACTAGATATTATAGAGTATCATATTTTTTAGTCTTATTATAGGATTTTGTAGATCTTTTATGTGAAATTAATGTCATATTGTATTATTCATCATGATTTTGATTTCAATGCAGCAACCACCTTCAAGAGAGCGTCCACCTAAATATTCTAGAGATAGGCGTCCTGTGCGACCTTCTAGACGTGAAGCTGAGGAAGCCATGTCAGATGAGAGTGAAAGAGAGGTATCTGAGTATGAGAGTGAGGGTCTTGAGGATGAGGAAGAACCTGTTCAAGATGATGTTGAGGAGCAGGAAGCTGAAGAAGAAGAGGTTGAGGAACAGGAGGAAGAGGAGGATGAAGTGCAGCAGGATGAAGAAGAGGAGTATGAGGTATGGAAGTAAAGTACCATACTTTTTTACTTTTAAAATGATAAAATTGTATCAGAAGCTTCTTCAGTTTTGGGACTGCAATTTCCCTCCAATTTTGACAATGCCTGAGTTTGGTTATCTTTGTTTGCATTTAAAGCAAGTACACCTTGTGTAAATGGCAAGTTTCAGTTGTATTAATATTGTCTAATTGTTTATGTAGCACTAAAATTCAATTTAACTGTTTTGTATAGGAGGATGAAAGAGGAGATAAAAGGAGGAGACGAGAGAGAGATGAATCTCCTTTGGAGGAGTCACCCCCACGTAAGCCTGCCCAGCGCAGAAGGGTGGTTGTTAGTGAGAGTGATGAGGACTAAGTAAACTAGAATTTACTGGAAAGTATCTAGGTAAAGTATGAAGTTTGTTGTTTATTCCATTTCAACTTTGAATCATACACTAAGCAGAATGTGCTTAGTTTTATATTTGTACAATATAGTTATAGATTCCTATCAGCACGTTCATGATTGTGTATCTGTATTTTTCATCCTTCCAAATTAGCACTAGTGAGATTATTTGGAATTTTCAGGTTCAGCATAATAATCATGAAGGCAAAATTATTTTGGATCCATATTTAATTGGATTTTCTCTGGACAAGTGGCCGCAGCGGACCAACCAATGATGTGAGTTTTACAGGCTGTTGGGTTCTGCCACAACTTTGTTTGTTGTGATGCCCTGGAGTAACCAAACACATTCACAAATACATGATAATTAATGATTTGTGGTGATAGGTGTATATATACATTTTGATTTTATTTAATAATAAGTTAAAAAGTTTTGTTTGATGAGTGTTCGGTAGCAGAATGTGAAACTCAAAATAGTTTATCTTTGAGATTATTCACTGCCAATTTTGTTGGGAAAGGTGTGTTGTAAACCTTGCATGATAAATAATAATGTTAATAATGTAAAATATTAATGTGGTGCATCTAGAGATGTAGATACCACATGGGAGGCATTTGGGACACTTGCATGTTGTATGGAACATTTGTTTAACATTTAACGTGGGAGTTAAATTGGGATAAATATTTAATGTGGGAATCACTTAGTTTTGGGGTCATGGTTTAGTGAGCTCATGGTTTTGAGCCACATGGTTTATGTGTGCAAGCTTGTTCTATAAGAACAAATACACGAGTAATTTTTGAAGTTTTCTTTTTGGCTAGAGGTTTGTTTGAGCATCTCTTGTAGGTTACATATGTGATTACAAGAAGCATGGCTTGGGATGGATGGCTACATGGTTCTTATTTGCTTGTTCATATGGAGGAATGCAATTGAGTTGGTTGATGCCTCAAAAGCTTTGCATGGAGACTTTGCAAATGTATTGATATATTTTTCTTAACATGATACATTGAGTTGAGTGGGAGTTTTTGGAGGCTATTTTTTTTTTTCTTTTTTTCTATTTCTTTCTTCCTTTGAAAGGGTTTTCCCAAGGTAAATCTAATGTTATCTTGTGGATATATTTTGCTATTTTTTTGCATTGTGGATTCTAAATATTCGTTTTTCTCATGAGGGTAATGTGGAAATGGTAAATTTTGATGCAAATTCCTTTTAGATTTTGTATCTTCTATGAAAAGCATTTTCATTTTTATCCTGAGTTAAATGAATGTTGAACTTGAAATGTAAGTAAATCATGTGGTATTGAATGTTGAACTTGAAATCTGAAAGCTGATATGAAGGAGAAATTGCTCGTGTATTCATAACTTATTTTAACTCATGTAAAATAAATGGATTTAAAAATCCATGTGCATAATTTTAATCACAAACATATAAAGATCAAACAAAGGTTGGGAGGAGCCACTTTTACCAACACTAGATACATGATATTGAACCTTGTGACCTTTTGTGTGCTTCATGAAAGTAGCTGAAACTATTCTACTTGCTGAAGAGGTAATAACAAGATCAATGTCAACAACTCGTTTTTCTTTGGTTGCATGTTCTTGCTCCTTCCCCGAGGCGTACAAGCTCTGCCTTATGTTTAGCCTGATTGATCTATGCTGGTCCTTTGTAAACATGAGGTAGTCATCCATGGGAATCTACTTTAATCTTGAGATCATATTTGTTCTATGTTCCACGGTGTTTTTGGGATGGGGGCAGTGAGGTATGGGGGGCCTGTTTTTTGGGGATGACAAGTAAAAAAGTAGGGAAAAGTAAAAAATATAGAAAATTTCAACCATCCATATCATATGACATTGAGCATGCTTATTATATAACCATATTTCATAACATTAGAGCTGAATTGAGAATGCACATGTGAGTTGATATACAGAGTAGCAAAATTTGTTGTTGCAACATGCGTATACCACAAAAGGTTGAAAGGCTACAACTTATACAAAATGACAAAATACAAAAAATCTGAAAAACATATAGCAACTAGATCTGCTGCTGCTATTACTCATCTTTATCTGCACAAAATCAAAGTTTTGAATCTCCACAGCATTATTTTCTATATTATAATGAATCCTCCTCCACATAATATGCATGTGGATGTGCAAGCCTATGCACAAGTCAACCAATTATTAGATCTACTTGATTCATGTAGGATTTTTTTTTTCTTTTTGGTTGGGGTAAAATTGAGTTATGTGAGACCTTGAAGCTTTAAAGTTTTATTGTTTTGCCTTTCAAAACTTGCGTTTTCATTATTGGTTTTTTTTAATGTTTCTTGTTGCTGGTTTGTAGGCGCGATCCTTTCTCTCATCTCAATTTAATTTTATCTTTGAATATACTGACATATAATTGTCTACCAAATGGTTAATTCATTGAAAAAAGAAACAAATGTTTTCTAGTCATTTTTTGTAGTTTAAATACTTTTTTATTAATTTAATATATTTTTTAATTATGACCAGTTCTCCTTGGATGTTTTTGAGACACTTCTGATAGGCAAAGGATATCAGGTATTGTCTAGAGACATTTTCAATGCGTCCCTGAATATGACAGGTATGTGGACAACTTTGAGATGTTATCAGATAAGTAGGTGTGATATTGAGGTTAATCTAGGAATGTTTTAACATGTCCTTAAAAAGTGGTGTGTATGACCATATGATGATGGCTGGAAAACCACTTACGATGCATCTTCTTGTATCCTCTTGTGGTATAGACATGATGCAATGAACTAACACAAGATCATTCAACCTTTGCATTGACAACTTATTATACTTTTTGGTGTGCGTGCTAAAAAATACTCTGATTGCTCTTACAAACCAAACCATTGCACTATTGGCTTAATGCTTATATATACACACGATATATAGAGGTTACACTAAAAAGAAAAAGCTAAATGATAAATAAAGCTTAAAAGCTAATTAACTAAAAAGAAAAAGCTAAATGCTAAATAAAGCTTAAAAGCTAATTAACTAAAAAGCTAAATGATCATTAAACAAGGAACTAAATATAGGTGACTAAAATATAATTAAATATTCTAATACCCTCCCTTAATGGTCATGTTATCTATCACACCAAGCTGCCCTCTAAATTTGAGAAACTTTGCCGGGCTCAAGGATTTGGTGAGGATATCTGCAGTCTGATCTTCTGTAGGAATGTGCTACAGTATCACTGATCCATCTTTGTCCGCTCATGGAAGACTGGATTTTTGGCTAATTTTAGAAACCCTTGATTATCACAAAACAAGGGAGTAGGTCCTGGTTGAGACATTTGCATGTCTGCAAGCATCCTACTTAGCCAAATTGCCTCACATGCTGCCTTAACAGTTCTCCGATACTCTGCTTCGGTCGAGGAAAGAGCTATTGCCTGTTGCTTCTTGCTGGTCCATGTGACTGCACCTGTACCCAAGTTGAAAACATACCCAGAAGTTGACTTTCTGTCATCAACACAACCTGCCCAATCTGAGTTTGTAAAACCAACCAGCCTAGGATCTTTGCTTTTGCTGTATAGAATGCCAAAATTAGGAGTGCCCTTCACATATCTAAGCACATGCTTTGTTGTAACCCAATGTTCAACTTTTGGGGCTGACATGAAGCGAGAAATATAGCTCACAGCATAACTGATGTCAGGGCTAGTGGCGGTGAGATAGATGAGGCTGCCCACTATTGCCTGAATGAAGACTCATCCACTACAGGTGAATCTGATTTGGCTGATGATTTGAGCCCTATCTCCATAGGTGTAGATGCAAGTTTACAATCTTGCATTTGAAACTTATCTAGTAGGCTCTTGGCATACTTTGATTGAGAAATGAATATGTGGCTATCAGTCTGCCAAACTTCTACACCGAGACAATAATGGAGAAGTCCCAAATCTCTCATATCAAAATGTTGACACAAATTTTGTTTGACCTGCATGATCAGATGTGCTGCATTGCCAGTAATTATGAGATCATCAACTTAGACTACTAGAAATAGAATATCATCACTAGTATGTTTGACATACAAATTGGGATTTGAAGGACTCCTCTGAAAGCCTTGATCAATCAAGTACTTATCAATTTTGATGTACCATGCACGAGGAGCTTGTTTGAGGCCATAGAGTGCTTTGACTAGTCTACATACATGGTGTTCCTTACCGGCAACCTTGAAACCTAGAGGCTGCGTCATGTAGACCTCTTCCTGCAAATCACCATTGAGAAAGGCACTCTTGGTGTCCATTTGATGGACTTTCCATCCAAATTGAGCTGAGAGAGCAAGGACAAGCCTAATGGTACTCATCTTGGCTGTGGGAGCAAATGTCTCCTCATAGTTGATGCCCTCCTTCTGTGAAAACCCTTTTGCCACCAACCGAGCCTTGTACTTATCAAGGCTCCCATCAACTTTATACTTGACTTTAAACACCCATTTGCAGCCAATGGGGTTCTTTCCTGGAGGAAGATCGGACAATACCCAAGTGTTGTTTTTTAGAAGACTATGTTGCTTCGCTGCCATAGCCTTTTCCCATTTAGGTACACCTTTAGCCTCTGTATATGTTTGAGGCTCATAAATACTGTGAATGTTGGCCGTAAGAGTAAAATTAACTGTGTGTTGCTTGCTCTTACCTCTAACTGATCTACCCTCAATGAGCTCATCATCATGAAGATCACCAACGGTCTTGGCCCACCATGTAGGCCGGAGAGTAGAAGTACCAACTTCTGTTGCAGGATGAAGAGTGCCTGGAATATCTGGAGCAAGCTCCTCTGGATGTGGATCGAGAAGATCTTGAGGAAAGTCAGGGGGTGCAATGTCATGCCTGGGAGACCCCACAACTTCAGAGTCAACTAAATCCCTCCCATCAGGTGGAGCTAAGGGAAGACGAACACCCATACTTACAACCTTTGGAGGGTGATCCTCAGTGCTCAAATCAGGAGAGGAAGGCTGAAAAGGCCCTCTTTCTTCATCAAATACTACATCTGGATTGAATATGAGGTGATTAGTGTCTATATCAACCAACTGATATGCCTTGTGGTTGTCACTGTAGCCGATGAACATCAATTTCTGACTCTTTGGATCCAGTTTGGTGCGTGTGGCATCTGGAATCCAAACATAAGCTGTAGAGCCAAAAACTTTCAAATGACTGATTTTGGGCTTCCTGCCAGACCAAGCTTCCTCTGGAGTCATCTTCTTAATGACCTTTGTGGGAGATCGGTTTAGAAGGTAGACTGTAGTGAAGACCGCTTCCGCCCAAAAGTGTTTTGGAACATCTTTATGCTCCAACATAGACCGAGCCATCTCAGTGACTGTACGGTTCTTGCGCTCAACAACATCGTTCTGCTGTGGGGTGTAAGGTGTGGTAAGCTGATGCTTAATGCCATGTGATGCACAAAAGTTGGTGAACTCTGTAGAACAAAATTCCCCTCCATTGTCGGACCGAAGAGTGACTATTTGACAGCTAGACTCTTTTTCCACTAAGGCCTTAAACGTTTGAAACATTGTGAACACCTCTGATTTCTGCTTAAGAAAATAAACCCACATGTGTCTACAGAAATCATCAACAAATAATAGAAAATACCTGCATCCAGTGACTGATGGAGTGTTCATGGGACCACAAATGTCTGCATGAACGAGTTGCAAGACCTTGGATGCTCTCCAAGCGTTTCCATCTGAAAACGAAGTCCTATGCTGCTTTCTAGCTTGACACACTCCGCAAACTTCATGATTCTGAGTTTGAATCTCAGGTAATCCTACGACTAGATCCTCTTGAACCAATTGAGAGAGATAGTGGACATTGAGATGCCCATATCGCTGATGCCAAAGAGTGCTGATGGAAGTAGTCCTAGCTGCCATGGCGAGCTCCTGAGAATCAGTAGAATCAACAAGTCTATAAAGACCATGATCCTCAATACCAACTACAAGTGTAGTGCGAGTCTCCCTGACAACAATGCTGCACTTGTGCAACCCGAAGACGACATCCAGCTGTGGTGAATGCTGCATAATCTGACTGACTGATCGTAGATTGAGCTTCATACCAGGTACAAAGTATACATTGAGGAATATTAAATCCCTCCCACCAGATGAAATTTGAACGTTGCCCTTGCCAACAACAGTATACTCTTCGCCTCCACCAAAGATCACTGAATCAGTGAAAGGCATGTACTCTGTAAACCAATCCCGACGATGTGTGAAATGTCGAGAGGCTCCAAAGTCAATGTACCAGGCTGATGATTGAACATCATCAGAGGAGGTTTGGGCCATGAACGCATAGAAGGCAGATTCCTTCTGATCACGATGCGTGGCAGAATTGGCTTTCTGCTTGGACACTCCCTGTTTGGATTGCTGGGATGCTATCAATTTCCGGCAATCTTTCACCAAATGGCCATATATATGACAGTAGGAACACTGTAAGCTCTTCTTTTTGGAAGACTGCTGAGGTTGACCTTGACCTTGTCCTTTCTGCTAGAAGGACGAAGCTTTACCCTTGTACTTATGTGAAGCTGAGGTTGTGAAAGCCTGTTCAGTGGATGAACTAGCTCTGCTTCCAAACTGTTGCTTCCATCGATCTTGTTGTAGCAGCTTGTTGCAAAGATCAGGAAACTTCAAATCAACACTAGTAGAGGAGATATTGAGCGTATCAATGAAATGCTCGTAGGATCTGGGAAGGCTTTTCAGCGTGATCACTACCATATCCTCTTCCACCATAGTTCGACCTATAGCTTCTAACTGATCACGAATGTCCTTGATCTTCGTAAGATGTGCCTAGATAGATGACTTCTCATCCATCATGATAGAAAACAACATATTCTTCAGAAAGAAAGCTCGGCTCTTGTCGGACGTTTCATGAAGATCTTTCAAAAGATCCCAGATCTCTTTTGCTGTTTTACCTGAAGGCACTTGTGGGAGCTGATCATTTGTGACAGAGAGTTTGATAAGCATGATAGCCTCTTGATTCTTCACATCATGTTTGTCCTGATCTTCACCTGCTATTGTAGGACGAGATTCCTTGCCCACAACAAGCTGATCAAGGCAATGATACTCAAAGATAGTAAGCATACGTTGTTTCCAAGTGTTGTAGTTGCGGACGTTGAACTTCTGACTGTGTTCCAACATGATGTTGGTTAATGATGCCATCACGAAAATAGAGGTTGATCAAGGTCAACTGAGTGGAAGCAAGAGACAGAAGAATCTGATTTACAAAAAAATTAGAATAAAAGCAGCAGCTGAAAAAACTGAATCCCTATAGGAGAATTCTGGCACGAATTTCGAGGTTTGGAAGAAACTCAAAAATTAAAATTTTCTGCACACTTAAAACAGCATAAATGGTGCCCAAAAAAAACAACAAAAATCCCAACATCCACAGAAATAGCAAAAATTGTGTACTGTTTTTAAATTCCAAGGCAAATTTGCTAGCACAAAATTCGAGGTGCAAAAAACAAGGCACCCAAAAAAACTGAGACCAACCCAAAAAATCTCTCGAAAAACCCACCAAGAATTTGAAAATAGAATGCAGATTCGGCGGCTCAAAAATTGAGGCACGGAAAAACGATGCACCCAGAAAAATTTGACGATGAGCGAGTTGAGGTCGCAAAAAACCCACCAAGAATCTGCAACCAGAATAAAATTTCGACTTGAATTGAAGGGTCAAAACCCTAGTCGAAAATTGTAGAAACCCCAGGAAAATTTTCAACCTGCAAAAAAAAAATCTGCTCTTTTAAAAAAAAAAAAAACAGTTTTAAGAAAAATCTCTTCAATAAAAAACTTCGAAAAATTTTAATAACAAAAATTTTCGAAATTTTTAATTTCCATGCTCTGATACCATGAAAAATAAATTGAATGAATGATTCAATAATCGGATGATTACATTGAAAGATATACACACGTATATATAGAGGTTACAAGACAATGTTCTATAATTAGAACATAACGTTAAAGTAAAAGATAAAAGAGCTAAAAGCTAAATTAAGCTTAAAAGCTAATTAACTAAAAAGAAAAAGTTAAATGCTAAATAACTTATTTATAACTTATTTATAACAATAACTTAGGTTAATGGAATATTTGAACTTATTTATAACTTTGCAACTTAAATTAATGTACCGGTAAACAAGCAATAGTGCAGCAAATAGAAATAACAGAGACAACATAATTGCACAGCATAACACAAGATGTTTTGGTGAGGAAACCTGGTGTGGGAAAAACCTCGGTGGGATTTGTGACCCACAATATTTACGCATTGGCCAATATTAATAAATATTACTTACAATATGGGTCTGCACATGCAGGAAGGCCAACAGCCTAGAGCTCACTGTTCAATAGAAGAGTCTCATTGACTACAAAATGGATAATTAAATCCAATACAATGTACTGCTCAAAATAGCATCTGCAATGCTTGATTCAGTACCGGTTTAAGCTCTGTCATAAACCTTAACCAAAAACCTTGCCGGTGAATGATATTCACTTACATAACTTATCTGCCTTATTACAAAATCCTTTCGCTATCTTCTACATAATATTCTTCTATTCCATGCTATTACAAAAATGACTTATTAGATCTCATACATATTTGAGTCTTTACAATACATCATGTCGGCTTACAAATAATTAATTACATTTACAATACAATTCACATAAACAAAACTTTGTCTCATGTTTGCCTGAGTGCAGGTATACTTCATTGTCGGTGTAATCTGGATGCAGGTGAATGTGCTTGCCGGTGAATGTGCCTGCCAGTGCTGGTAGATGATGTCTGTGTTGCTGGTGAATGTGTACAAACTTGTTACCGGTTGGTTGCCATCAATGACAACATCAACCATTCTCATTGAGTGTAGAATGCCAACAATCAGAGCATCAAATTTGTCAAGTTCCTGTCCACATGCTTGAGGGATCCAACCTTGAGTGATTTTTTTGTGCTCATTGGATTCAAATGGATGTTGCCATCGCGTTTGGAGTGTCCCAAAACCCTAAAATCGACTATCGTTTTGTCAAAATCCAAGTAGTTGAAGCTTTGTGTCAATTTGGCTTAGAGCACGCAAATCAAGGCAACATTGGAGGTAGCTGAAAAATATGGGCTGAAAAAAGCAAGGCAACTTTGAGAGGTTGCTTGGTCCTTGTTGCCACCAAGGATGCATTTGGAGCTCGTTTCGCCATGCCTTCACTTGATGAGTTTGCTTCTCAACTTAGTCGAGATCAAACCAAGCTGGTTCAGATGGGTTGGTTCAAGTCTTCCAAATCATAGGCCCTTGTTGCATTTTAGGGCACCTTAGATCAAAAGGCTTCACATGGCAAAGACAAGAAATATAAACACAAGGATTCCAAGTCACATGAGCTAGCCCAAGGACACACAATCACATGATTCTTCAAATTCTTTTTCTTCTAAGAGGTCATCATTGAAGAAGGATAAGTCGAAGTGTGGATATTGCACTAAGCCAAGACATGATGAGCATCAGTGTTATGCAAAAAAGATTGATGAGCTAACGCATCTTCTATAGAAGCACAACATTCAAACGCCTTCATCTATTACATCCTCGTCCATGACTTTAGGACTTGCACGTTGTGAGTTAGCTTCTATGACACTAGTGAAGACAAGATGAAAAGCCATGCTCTCTTTGCATCAACACATACTCAGTCCTCCATGTGGCTTCTAGATTCAGGAGCTTCTCATCATATGGCATCATTAAAGGGTATGTTCGCTTCTTTTGAGCATCGAGCATTTCCAGAGATTTTAATGGGTAATAACACTTACATGAGTGTTAATGAGAGTGGTTCTATTGAGGTTGATTGGGGCACATTCAATATTGTTCTTTGTGTTTATTTTCTTCCAACCTTCTTGGCCATTTGATTTGTTTCTTCCTAAGGGGAGGAATGTGTTATTACTTCTGCTTCTGCTGGTTTTTCAGTCTTATTAAGTACCTCTGCATCTGTCGGTTCTCAGTCTCCGGTTTCTCAGTGTTAGTTACCTTAGCCTCTACCGATATCTGAGTGTTCTGAGAGTCAATAGTGTGTGCCGGTGACTGAGTGATCTCACTGTTCTTAGCATCGGCTGTCTTAACTTCTGAGGTATCCTTATCCATAACAATATTAAAATCTTGTGTATCAACATTCATAGTGAAAAGAATTTCAGAATCCGGGTTAGTGTCATCATGTGTTACTTCTTTAGTTGCCTTATCTGGTTGATTGTCTGTATGTACTGATGTATTTGAAGTTATTGGTGGGGTGTCCTGTGCTGGTGGGGGAAGGTTATCTGTTACCCTTATAGAAGCTACACTACCAATTTTGCTTTTACCTTTGTCCTTTTGGTATACCTTTGCAAAAGATTTATCCATTTTCTGTCTCTCCCTTTCCTCTTTCTTTTCTTTTTCAACAAAAAATATGTCCCATTTGTCTGCAGTTTCATCAACAATTTCTTTTACTCTCCCAGCCATTAGGCTAACCTGCTGGTGTCCACTCACAAAAACTGACTAGTTTTCTTCAGAAATCAGGTCATCAATTTCTTCTTTAGAATTTACAAGGTGCATTGCCAATAATGCTTCAACTTTTAACTTTTTATCTAATTCCATCACTGACATTCTTTTAGCCTCTAATCTTAGATACAAGTCATTCGGCAGATCATCTACAACTTCAATCAAAACCTTCTTATAGATGTCTAGATGCAAAATAATACTAGCCTCTATTGTCTCCTTGTCAGAATCTTTGTAAGAATGATACAATTTGCTCACATTACTGAGATTACCTTCTTGTGTTATCTCATTTACCAGTTCCTCCGGTGTAAGGGTATTCGATGTCTTAGATTTTTTCTTCTTAGGAGTCTCCCTTACAGCTTGCTACTTCTTCCTTAATGTCCTTGCCTTTTTAGGAGAAGGAGAAGGAGAAGGTATCGGTGAGGGTTTCCTCTTCTTCCTCTCTACTCTCTTGAACTCAGCTGCTTTTTCACTGTCAATATCCGAAGAAGTGACAACCGGTGAAACATGAGCTACCGGTTCCAATCCTTCCAGTTCACTAGCAGATATACCACTCAAGTTCATTACATTTTCCTTAACCTCCTTAGCCATCTTGGATGCATCTCGGATGAAATTTTCTCTGCTTCTGCATCGAAACAACACTCTCAATGGTCTGAGCACTACCAAAAATTTCTTCAGATGGTTCCTTAGGTGCATCAAGAAGTGTTTTAGCATATGTTTCAAGAATATTTAGATCAACTTCATATCCCATTTCTGTTATCCAAATAGTTCTAGGAGTAACAACTTCCATCCATGTTTCATCACGTTTGATTACAAAACATATTTGCTTGTCATATTTATCTACAATACTCTGTGGTAACCTTTCTCTAGCCTTCATCTTAGTTTGGAAGTTTGAAGTAGTCTGCTATAATGTTATCACTGTTAGAGCCCATATCGGTAATAGCTTCCATGATTTGTTTGCCTACCGGGATATCATATCCAAAGTCCTTATGACCAATGCCGGGTATCTCTTTGGTGAAGTAAAGCATCAAACACACAAGTAGGTTGCCAAAGCAGAATGTCCCCTTCTTGTCACCCTTAATCTTTTTCAGGTTATCTACCAGTTCATCCTTAAGCCATTCACATATATCAATCCTAGCATTGTTCTTAACCATCTCATATGCACTATGAATACATAAGCTAGAAACTGAATTTAATCTGTTTGCATGAGTTACCCTATAGCCAAGTACCATGCTCACATATCTCACATTTGCATCAGTAATGTCATTAACCCTTAAGAGATCTATTGTCGGATGTGGCTCCGGTTAGGTCCATAACACCCTTGTTAGGTATCTTCTTTGTTTTGTCGGGCCTACTACCGGTTGAGGGTAAACCAATAACTGCCTTGATTGCTTCCTTTGAGATTTTAAAAATAGAGTCTAGCCACATAAACTCTCCATGAACTCTGCTTAGTACAAGACGAACTACCTCCTTCGGAAATTCAGGTATGTTCAGAATTTCAACAAATCTTAAGTCTCTTACAATCTTATGCTCCGGTTTAACCAAACCTTGTTCATCAGTAATAACATCATTGTACATGTTCTTTAAGTCATCGGTCCCTAAATTTTCTATGTTGCAGTGAATATAAATTCTCGGGTCTTCGGCAAAAGCGACTCCTTTCGGAATTTTCGAAAAAGCTCCGATAGAATCATCTTGCTTAGCAATTTCAGGGATGATTTTAAATACGGGTCTAGGGCACTTAATGTTTTCTACCATAGTAGGGTTTGCAATAAACTCAGGTACAGAAGATGAAGATGCCATTTCGAAAGATAAATACCTCCTACTTGAAATCTTTGAATGCCTGAAAATACCTTGCTGCTTCGCCTTAGGATGCCTTTGCTCTCCCTTTGTGCTCTTCGAATGCTTGGATGCTTGGTGGTTTGAAATGAGGGTTTTCCGGTGCTTTATAACCAAAAAGTTCTTCAAAAACCGCATTAAATGCTTGCCGGTTAAGTGAAATCTTAACACATTTGCCGGTAAAGAAGAAATGTGTCTTCTTACCATCAACCCAGGGTAGAAT
Source organism: Cryptomeria japonica (assembly GCF_030272615.1). Classification (NCBI taxonomy): domain Eukaryota; kingdom Viridiplantae; phylum Streptophyta; class Pinopsida; order Cupressales; family Cupressaceae; genus Cryptomeria; species Cryptomeria japonica. Next base: position 230,586,391 of record NC_081414.1, on the reverse strand, counting down.
GCATGATTTTTAATTTGCTGCCATACCCCCTAAGGATCATTCCTTAGTTAGATGAAGAATCTCCTACCAGTGGAGGATTACTCTGTTCAACCGGTGCAGAGACATATTCATTAACTCTCTGATCTCCCTTCTTAATCCATTGTTTTGAAAATTCTTGCTTTATTTCGTTTACCTTTTCTTTTACCTTCTCATTAGATCCTTTATTGTTCGCTGGTATAGTCTTGCTTCTACAAAATTTTGCAATATGCCCAATCTTGTTACATGTATAACAAGTTACATTATTCCTTTGAATAGCTTTTCCATATCCTTGACTGGTTTGTGTTCTGCATTGATTAGATAAATGTCCAAATCTACCACAAACATAGCATTTCACATTCATTCTGCAATTTTCTGAATTGTGGCCAACTTTATTGCATTTGGAACATTGACCGGTGGGTAAGTTTGTATTTTGATTATTTCTAAATCTGCACTGATTTGCTCTATGACCAAATTTGTTGCAATTGAAACATTTCCCATTAAATTTATAAGCATTAGGTTGTCTTACCGGTTTGCTATGATCTTGATTATTTGCAGTCCCGGAACTTTCTCGATGTTCAAATCCAAGTCCAATTGTATCTCCGTTAGGTTTTTGTCTTTTCAGCATGTCATAAAGTCTTTTTGAACTTTTCTTGAATTTGTCTTTGTGTTCATTTGCAGTGATCAACTCATTTTCCAGAATGCCAATTTGTCTCCTAAGCTCCTCTTTATTATGTTGCATGTGAATCAAATCTGTTTTTAGCATATCAATTTCATGACAAAGTCTCAGATTTTCATTACCTCCATCATTAAGTCTTCTAGTCAAGTCTTCTTCATTCTTCTTACTGTCTTCAATATCCTTACATAGCCTAATGGTTAAATCTTGCATTTCATTCCTCATATTACTGTTCTCCTTTCTCAGCTTCTCTGCAATATCACTAAGAGTTTCCTTTTCATCATCATGTTTCTGCATTTGCTCATGAAGTTCCTTCCTCTTGTTTTGTGCTATAACCAGGTTCTCCTGAAGTCCTTAGCAGTCCTTACATCATTTTCAAGTTTGATATTCATTTTTTCTGCATCAAATCTTCAAGAGCTCCTTCCAATTGTTTTCTCAAACTCTCCATTGGTACCGGTTTCAGAATCTTCCTCAAGTTGTTAGGCTTTTGCAAATAGAGGTCCAGGCTTTGATACCAATTGTTAGATGCAATGACAGTCCCAAAGACACTGAGAGGGGGGAATCGGTTAATGGAATATTTGAACTTATTTATAACTTTGTAACTTAAATTAATGTACCGGTAAACAAGCAATAGTGCAGCAAATAGAAATAACAGAGACAACATAAATGCGCACCATAACACAAGATGTTTTGACAAGGAAACCCGATGTGGGAAAAACTTCGGTGGGATTTGTGACCCACAATATTTACTCACTGGCCAATATGAATAAATATTACTTACAATATGGGCCTGCACATGTAGGAAGGCCAACCGCCTAGAGCTCACTGCTCAATAGAAGAGTCTCACTGACTACAAAATGGATAATTAAATCCAATACAATGTACTGCTCAAAATAGCATCTGCAATGCTTGATTCAGTACCGGTTTAAGCTCTGTCATAAACCTTAACCAAAAACCTTGCCGGTGAATGATATTCACTTACATAACCTATCTGCCTTGTTACAAAATCCTTTCGCTATCTTCTACATAATATTCTTCTATTCCATGCTATTACAAAAATGATTTATTAGATCTCATACATATATGAGTCTTTACAATACATCATGTCGGCTTACAAATAATTAATTACATTTACAATACAATTCACATAAACAAAACTTTGTCTCATGTCGGCCTGAGTGTTGGTATACTTCATTACTGGTGTAATCTGGATGCCGGTGAATGTGCCTGTCGGTGCTGGTAGATGATGTTTGTGTTGCTGGTGAATGTGTACAAACCTGTTACCGGTTGGTTGCCATCAATGACAACATCAACCATTCTCATTGAGTGTAGAATGCCAACAATCAGAGCATCAAATTTGTCAAGTTCCTGTCCACATGCTTGAGGGATCCAACCTTGAGCGATTTTTTTGTGCTCATTGGATTCAAATGGACGTTGCCATTGCGTTCGGAGTGTCCCAAAACCCGAAAATTGACTATCGTTTTGTCAAAATCCAAGTAGTTGAAGCTTTGTGTCAATTTGGCTTAGAGCACGAAAATCAAGGCAACATCGGAGGTAGCTGAAAAATATGGGCTGAAAAAATCAAGGCAACTTTCAGAGGTTGCTTGGTCCTTGTTGCCACCAAGGATGCACTTGGAGCTCGTTTCACCATGCCTTCACTTGATTAGTTTGCTTCTCAACTCAATCGAGATCAAACCAAGCTGGTTTAGATGGGTTGGTTCAAGTCTTCCAAATCATAGGCTCTTGTTGCATCTTAGGGCACCTCAGATAAAAAGGCTTCACATGGCAAATACAAGAAATATAAACACAAGGATTCCAAGTCACATGAGTAGCCCAAGGACAGACAATCACATGATTCTTCAAATTCTTTTTCTTCTAAGAGGTCATCATCGAAGAAGGATAAGTCGAAGTGTGGATATTGCACTAAGCCAAGACATGTTGAGCATCAGTGTTATGCAAAAAAGATTGATGAGCTAACACATCTTCTATAGAAGCACAATATTCAAACGCCTTCATCTAGTACATCCTCGTCCATGACTTTAGGACTTGCACGTTGTGAGTTAGCTTCTATGACACTGGTGAAGACAAGATGAAAAGCCATGCTCTCTTTGCATCAATACATACTCAGTCCTCCATGTGGCTTCTAGATTCAGGAGCTTCTCATCATATGGCATCATTAAAGGGTATGTTCGCTTCTTTTGAGCATCGAGCATTTCCATAGATTTTAATGGGTAATAACACTTACATGAGTGTTAACGAGAGTGGTTCTATTGAGGTTGATTGGGGCACATTCAATAATGTTCTTTGTGTTCATTTTCTTCCAATCTTCTTGGCCAATCAAAAGAAAGGGAACAACATTAACCCCCCCAAAAGACCAACAACCCTACCCCAACCAGGAAAGATCAAGAATTTGACCTACCCTTATGGGATCGAAGGGTCATATCAAACGAAGACTGAGACAATTTAGATTTTTTACTTTTAACAGTAATCCATCCCTCCTCAACCCTAGCAGCAGCCTTTTGCCAAGAGGATGTTTCCAGAATAGATATTGATCTAATGGATATAGTGTTGTTATATCTATAGATGTTGATCTAATGGATACAGTGTTGTTATATCTAGTAGAGAAAATTTATAACTATTATGTTAGTCTTTCAAAGCTTTAATTATTTTTGTATGGTCTTATAGATGCGTGACATGTTCTAATTGAGAGTGATCTCATAGATTAATATGGTTGTGATGCTTGACCATATTAGTGGAATATCATATTGTGAATAGATCTTCAATATTGCTACCCTTATAGTTAGCAATATATTTTAATTGTGCCATTTATTGTACTAGGTGTTTCTCATACATGAATGTTTAAGGATTTTTTAGCAGTATAATATAGAGGTTCAACATATTAAAAACTAATACACGTGATATCTAAGATTACCAAATTATGTTGTAGGCTATTGCGTTCTAATCCTAAATAACACCTTATATTATACACTATCATTAGGGCACCAAATGTTGTATGATATAATAGGTAATTGTAAGGGATTTGACTCCCTCTTTAGCAAGCTTTGATATGAAGTTGAAATGGGGTATTATATAGCTACAAATGAGTTAAGAAAATTTGATAACGTGTATTTAATACATAATGTGTTTTAGAATAGTAAGCCAAATGAAGTGAATGGATTTGACTACTTAATAGTTGGTAATTGCTTATGTGCACCCATCAAGGAAAGGTCATCTTGTGTTGGATGATAGTGTTTTTTATTTGTTTGTGAGTTTAACTCTAGACCTATAAGACTATGTATAGGCTGCTAAATTAGTCAATTATGATATACTTATCCAAGTTGACTAGTATTGTGAATCCTATTATGTATTAAATTGACAAGTTTGAATCTCCAAGATATTTAAGCAATGTATAATACTCAATGGATCATGCCAATTGTTGATGCTTGGGCTATTGTAAGGGATTAGTTGACATTCACCAATTTCAGAGAGGTGAATGTTGCCAAGGGCTACCCTCAATATGATAGGGTTATAGTTGTTTGAGTAGTTACCCCACTATTGCGACTAAGTTAATAGCTTATGCTGAATGAATACTTATGGTTTAAATGTGAGATTAGATATTCCATACAATAGGAGAGAATGAACTCCTACTATTAGTGTGTGAACTATGAAACCTTAATTTTTCATAGGGAATACATAGATAGGGTCATTGCAAATGGACTCTCAAGGTTTAGGTTTGAGTTTAGATGACCCTAATTTAGGGAGCTTACCTCTTTTGTGTGTAAGCATAGAAGCAACGATGTTGAGTTGATGCCACCATGTTGAATGGAGATGTTATGAAGTTTGCACTTATAAGCTAGATAGAGAATGTTTGGTCCATTAATTTGGTAGCCATTGTGATATGAAAAAAAAATTCTAGTGTTTAAGGGGTGGATTTTACACACTACTTGAGTGAAATGCTTGACATTTGCTTCAATTAACTTTTTCTTTCTCACTAAAGAGAACAAGGGAGAAATAATATCCATCACTTATTTTTCTTATACATCAGAAAGATAATTATATATTTGTCAATAAACTTATGTAATCTTTTTGAGAAATAGTTGAATCAAATGTACTATTTTTATCCTCTTATTTATGGCTTTGTACATAAATGGTGCTTTTCAACAATTTTTGAGATTTCTAGTCTCTTATGATTGCTTAATGCATATGAATCAAATTGGTAAATTCACTAATTACACTGAAGGGATTTATTTAATTGAAGAGAACACACTGCTAGAGGATATCAACTGCTATCTTAACATCATGGAGTAATATGCAATTGTTCTAATCGTTTTCCCTGCAATTTTCGTGCTCGATTTTGGCTTTTCTAATATCATGGAGTAATATGCACGATTTCTCTTTCATCCATGTATTTCCTTTCAGCTTGATTTGTACGAATTCCATCAAATCTTTCAATCAGTAATTAAACTTTCATCATTTTTAATGTTTCCTCATCATTAGTCTTACGTTGGTAAATGGGCATTCTATTAGTAGCAAAGTCAATGCGGGCTTGTTATTATGAACAATTATAACAAAACATGTTATGATGAATGTGGTTAATGGTGTTGCCTAACTTTAACCTAAACAAATTATAAATGACACCTCCAATACTACTTCCCAACGTCTTAATTATTATTATTATATTATTAAGGTAGTAGTTGACGGTTATAGAGGTTGCCCATAGGCTTCAAAAGGACTCTCCTCTAGTAGGAAGAAAAGTAGAAGATCAATTGAGACCCTTGCTCTGGTCATTAAGAAGAGTAAGTTAGTTAGAAAAGATAAGGCTGAAATTATAAGCATTGATGATGTTGAGAATGTTGAAGTTGATATTAAGCAGAAAGAGATAGTTGAAGAAGCAGTGTAGAAGGAACCCTTTGATTCTCCTGATGAAGTTGACAAAGTTTTGAAAGTTCTTGAGGAACCTGATGGAAT